>NW_025780961.1:0-42587 GCF_021130785.1 Homalodisca vitripennis | reverse complement strand
ATGTCAAAAAGTCCCTAACTCTCAAAGTACTCAAATTTAATTACATAATGTTGTGCTAAATTTTCATATGGCGAGTAGCACGTATTTTAAAACTTTTTGCTACATAGGAACTTTGTTGATCACAACTCCGTAATGGTGGCCCCAGCCATTATTTTGCAATTCCTTGGTTTTAAAATTGTATAATAATATTTTGTGCTAAGTTTCTGCCTGTGAATAGCACTACATTTATACTACTACTATGGTAATAATAGTGAGAGAAGGGTTTTGTATTCCATCGCTCTCATGCTTGCCCATAAGTTACAATTTCATATCTTTTTCTAAATTGGTCAAAATTGGAATATTTTGAAAGAACTGTCGGTATCCTACAACCTTAATTCTACACCACCCATCGTTAAAACATCATAGTTTAATCAGTAATAAGTACATAATCTGTTTGGAATAATATCTCTGAGATATTGGTGAAATCACATTCTTTAAGTTTTAGAATGATAAAAGTATGGCAATTTTGTGTTCTATTAATGCAGATTTACAGGACAAATTTAAACGTTTTTGCTGCAAATAATATTTCACAAAATTCTAGATTTCATATTATAAAATAATGAAGCTGGCCCCACCCATCCAAAACCTATATTTCTTATAAACTTTATATTGGTTAATAAGACTGGCTAACGACCTGTCCACAAGCTCACATTACAGTACTCATTTGTGAATTTGTGTCACAACTAAATCTGAATCGTTAATAATTGAATCGTTTATTGTTTAAAATCCACAACTAGTCCAAAAAAACTGTTTATAAACCAGAAACATGTTTCTTGTGAAAGAAGCCCCGTCACAGGGAGATGTGTGGCATATTCCTTTGTGATACAGATACAACACTGAGGAATTTGTTTTTAGTTACTCAAACAAAAAATATTCACAGTAAGTTTCCTATATCAGAATATATCTTGCACTAGTACATCTGGTAGTGGACTATTCATTATAATAAATATCAAAGCATAATCCAACAATAAAATCATCTTTCTAATATTTTCGTTTGATATATTTCATTTATCGATAAATTCGACTTTTACGTACTTAAGCCACAGCAGAACGCTTTGCTACATCGTTCAATGCTGGGCTCTTCACTTTAAACATTAAGGGTCTCACATGTTACAAGTGTATCAATTAGGGCTCTACCAAAATGATGGTTGTAACTCTCTTTGGAAATGTTGATATAAAACGAATAATTTTCTTTGGTATTGTATTTGTACTGATTGAATTTTATAAATTGTCAGTTCAGTGCTTAAATTTCTATGTTTTAGTAGTGGGATATTATTTGTTGAAAATTTTGCGGTGAAGTCTTGAATTAATTTGCTTGGACCTCGCTTAAATTCTTCCCAAATTAGGTATTTTCTAGGGCATTCTTTATGCCAATATACCAAAACACTAGGTGTATCTATACAGATGTAAATTTTAGTATCTGTAAAAATAAGTTCGACATTAATAGCTTAACACAGATCTGATTTCATTTAAACTCTTTACTATTATATTCATAGTAAGTGCGCATGCAGTACCAAGTTATCATGAAATAACCTAACTAGAGTAACTAACCTAGGTAAACATAACCTAAAATTATGAATGAACGATTTTGCAGCGATCATATTGTTGATATTTCTTTAAGCATTATAACTTTATGTACGAATAAATAGATTTTAGATCTTTGCTATATAGATTAATTTAGCTAAAGCATTCTATTTATTTACAGTCATCTCCAATTTTACCATCTAGTTTAGTGACGACCATTTTTAGTTGTGTAATATTTTCCTATGAGTCTTGTTTCTTAATAACATATCTTATCTTTTTTATCATTCTTTACACCTCTTCCTTATATTTAATACTTCGCCTATTTTAATTATATTTTCATAATTTGTACTAACCCTTATTATAAAAACGCTAGCAAACTACACAAGGACAAACATGAACACGTACACTTGAAATAACATATTCAATTAGCATAAAGACTTTGGATTACCATCACCATGGTTCTGGCTCCACCCACTGAACATATACTGTAGCTTCACCAAAATTTGTTAACAAATAAGAGATTAAATGAGATTTATTAGCCCCTGGTAATACCTCGTTCCCACCCTACACATGTTTGGTGTGGACTTGGAGTGAGACATACACAATTTACTTTCTGGAATACGTTGAAAAGATTATTTTCATTAGTAACTTGTACAAGATAGGAGTACGCCACACCACGAGTCGTAATAGTCTTTACTCAGTGTGTATGAAAATTTTCAAATCTATATATCATTTAACTAATTCTTAAGATGTCCTGTGGACAGAAAGATAGACAGACAATCATTAAGTAGATTCCAAAACTACGCATCACAGAATTCATTCTTGTAGAAAGATCATGCAGAATGTAAATTGTGTATATCAAATCTTTCTCGAAGTATCTTGCTACGTGATATAATTAAAATTTTTTTCATTAAATAAATTTTTTAAATGTGTTTTAAAAATAAGTTATGACATAAGATGCAAATAAATCTTAAAGTAAAATATTTATTTTTTTATATAAGAACGAAACAATATTATACAACAAAGTACCCCAAATTCACCCTTCCGGCGTAATAACTGTATCATAAGCAAGTGATCTGTTTCATCTGCGATTTTACTAGGTATTGTACTGTGTGCAAGCAATAATCCACTAGTTTATGTATAATTTGATAGTTTTGATACATTTTGTATAAAAATACGCAATAAACTTATTTCACTTCATTTTGTGATTGTTGAACAATAACAATACGTTGTTTTACGATCAGACCGGTCATTACTAGTGTAAAATAAAATACAGACATCCTACAACCAAACCACGACTCAGGTAGTTTGTTTAGCGCATTACAGGTTTACATACCGACCACAGATATAACTCTACATATTGTATGGGCGTGTATTCTTTCTATTAAATATTGTAACTCATAATACGTTACATTGTAGGGTGGATCTGGCTCAAATTCTGAAGGTAACACGATTTTTCAGGTAATTTATATATGTCAGTAATACATGTATTAAGTAATTTTTTTAGATATATTGAGCATAGAGTAGGTAAACAACTTGTTTGTTATGATTCCTAACTTGGCACAACCTTCTGGTAAGATTTGCTTTTTTTAACCCAGATAGTAGTAATGTCTTAGGTTAGTTTATCCACTTCAGAAAATTATACCAATGATTACAGATGTCCGGGAATATCCTCTTTTCCTCAAAATCCTTCTTTGTCAAAACGAAAATTGAAACACAAATCTATCTAACATTTAGTAATCTATCACAAAAGTCACAGAGTTTTAAGTCAATGTGGGCACATATACTATTAAGAGAATCAGTTTTTATTCAGCCAATGTATCAGTAAACAATAACAATCACGCGTATAAACTTGTGTAAACTTTATATTAAAGGATACATGATATAAATAAAAACACTCATCTCAGACATGATGACAGTATCATACAAGAGACACGACCCAGGAAAACTGAGGTGTCTGTGGGAACAGTAACATATCTGGTTCCTGACATAGCCAACAACAAGGGTGAGGTTGAGAGGAGAAGTTCGCACTACACTATAAAGGATGGACTCCGCTGACCCAGTTTCAAAGAACACTGCCGCCATCCTCTATCAATCTCTTGCTAGTTGTAATTTATTTCTGTTGCTTGTTACAAGTTCAGCTAAGCATGCGGTGAGGTATCACGTGCCCAAGGCGGTACATTTAAACAGGCGGTATATTTTGGGAAGCTTTTAATATAACAAAGTGTTTGCATGCAAGTTTCGTTAGTTTATTGATCTGTAACAGAGGCGATACAATGCCGCCACACACGTATATGGATTATTCAATATAATACAAGCTTCTGGACACACCAGTTTTAGTTAAAAAAAATAAAGTTTGTACGAAATATACATAAAGTGTGTGTCCCACGAATTTAAGCTTCTGTGATAGTTTAAACAGTTTCCAATTAGAATATAAAAATGTTGTGTAAAATTTACAACCCCCTCATTTTCGAATAATCGGAATGGTTGTCGAAGGAAAAATCCAATTTTTACCTCAATGCTATAACTTTCAACAAATTCCATTTAAATATATGTATATATTTTTTATATGTTTTAGGTTTTAACCACTGATCAAAGTAGTAATTAACAGATGTTTGTTTTCCAGTCAAAACTAACACAAAACAATTTAAAGTGACATTTTGAGTGTAGTTTTACAATAAGGAAATTTCTGTTTACAGTTGAGCAAAGAGTAACAATTTGTGAAAGAGACCCATTGGTTTTGACCATTTTTCGTTATCAGTAAGACAATTTCAGGTTGCCCTCCCAGGTGTTCAGATTTTACGATAAACTTTCCATTGGTATTTTGTTAAAAAAAGTTTCCATTAAATTAAATTTGCAGCAATAACAGTTTGATTTGTGAACCTAATGAAACAATTTAAAGACAATTTTAAGTTTTATCCGTGATTATAGATATTATAATAGGAAAATGTGAACAATTTTAAACTATCAGCCAGTAACAGAACATTTCATAGAAGATTAAACTCTTTGTGTAACATACTGAATTTGGATGAATGTTAAACAAATCCGTTGTTTGTATAAATTCAGCAAATAATGTTCATATACACTAAATTGACCTATATTTAAAGTCACTTTTATGTAACTTCCTGAAAACCATAAATAGGTACATGACTTAAGCCTTGTTCTTTTAGCGGGTGGGGCTAGCGTAATTCTGGCCTCACCCATGAGGTATATGATTTTATTCATTTACTAAGCAAGCACAAATTTTTTGGGATGCTGCTAACTTGCAATACAGACAACAATAGCACACCAATATATGTACATCAGAATTTTTCGGTGGAGCCACCAGCTTCACGTGGGTTTAATTCTTGCCACATTTACACTTAAAATATGCAATAAAGTTCGTTTGATATTTTGAATCTATAGTGGATGGCATTTGATTGGTATTTTCTTACGAGCATCTCTTTTATACCATACTCAATCTTAACTATTTGTATTATTGTATAAAAATATGCACCAGTCTATAAATTTTGAGAAAGAAAGATCTTTTTTCTATATTTCATGTAATATATTATAATCAAATTTCGTTGTTTCCCTCTCACATTCTCTCATTCCCTCCACGCTATAAATGTTCAGTATTTTCTAAATATTATACAATATTCACTTTGACCTACATATGAGATGAGTATTGATCAGTTCACATTGTTTCAGAATTTAAAGCACTAAAATATTCAATACCCATTAAACTTTTACATTGTGGTTTTGAACTCCTTCATCTCTACAAAATTACCCTTCAAAAAGAAATGCTATTGCTTGCAACAATTCAAATATTTTATTTTAAGTGTAAAAATTACAATTAGTAGTAGTCTATATTAAGTAGTAATCATTTAGAGGAAGATAGTAGAGTAAACTTACAATATTTAGTCGGAAAAAGCAAAGTGTTATTTATAAACTAAAACTATTTACAGTAAAAATATATCTATAATAAGTTAAAAGCTATAAACTTGTATGTGACATAAAAGCAATAGGTAATAAAAATAGCAAACAACAATAAGGGATAAGCTTCATTTCTATATACTGTAAGTAACATCGAGTTTGGTGATAGTGCTTGTCGCTCCGTGGGATTTGGCTGAGAGCAAGAGAACTTTCCTACACTGGTTTTATGGGTAACGCTGATGCCAGAAAAATTTTCGAGTAAATAAATTGGTTTAGGGTAAATAAATCATAACATTTTAACACGTGACACAGTAACACATACTGCCTAGTGAAATGAGCTGTAGACTGAGCCGTGTAGCGTAATCCTGCCTTGTTTATGTACTTGTCGGTCGGTTATAAGTGTATCAAGCTAAAAAATATAATCTGAGAAAAATTATAATTTTATAATTTAACCCTTTCCAAACCATTACATTTCAAATGCCACTGCAATTGGAGTGGTTAACGATGGATTTCTTTCTTATAAAAACCCTCTGTCGATTCAAGAAAACCAGATTCTTTGTTTCTAAAGTGCAAAGTTGCTCTAGGGTTCTAGATTATTATTTCTGGACGGAAGCCCTAAAAACTTAACTTTTATTATTTGTTTTGATTTGTTAAAGCCTCAGACCTAATCATCATAAATTGGATCCTGGTAATTAAGAAAATAGTTTAATAGCTTATTAACTATTCTGATATGTGAAGGCCATCCTTGCTTGACAAAAGTCTTCCTTTAAAGAATTAAGTCCTAAAGACATCTCAAACGTAAAGTATTACATTAATCTGATAGTAGTAAAAGTTTTAATTATATAAACACAAAAAACAATATCTTAGTAAAATTATTGTAATACAAAAAGTAATCCCATTGTTTTACAAAGTTGTTATTCTTTATAAATTAAAGCCGTCCTACATGTGACCTAAATTCCAAGTCCTGTCCTTGCGTATAAACATGAAAGTGCACCTCAAAGGCAAAAATGAGGCAGAAAAATTATCAAATTTACTTCTTGAAATTTGATATGCGACCTTAAAAGAAAAAGAAAGGTAAGCAAACATTACAAAATTGTACATAAACAATCAAGAATCTAAGCCATTCAAATGCAACATGTTATCACATTTTAAATAATTTTTGTCCAGATTATCTCAAATAACTCTAGGAAGGAGCTCCTCTTACACTAAACATTTACACGATAGCAAGCATTGTTGTTTATGGGGCCAACTTCCAACTGAGATAGTGAATTCATGTGTGGAATATTTTATGACACTGGAAAACAAAGTTTTAGTACCCTGCAGAGTTTTCTCTTCACTTCAAATTAACAAAGATTCCACTTCACAATCTTCAGTTTAAATGTGGTGCTAGGATAGTTCTGCGTAATACAATTTCATCGGAACTTCGTAGAGCTACGCGCCTGTAGTTTGAAGCATCAAACTCCCTTTAATAATTAAAAATCTACAAAGGCTTTGCTACGGGAGTTTTTATATCTAAAATACCATTGATTCAATCCGATTATCCAACATGGCAAAATTTTATGTGGTCAGGCCTGTTCGTGTAAATTTTCCTGACAGTTGTGTTGTTATATTGCAGTCTGATGCGTGGCCTAAAAACATTGTTTATCAGGAGCTTTTATGAAAATGTGAGTTGCTTGACCACCAATTTACTATTGGAATGTTCATGTCCCTACCGCTTTCTAAAAGTAACCTTACATACACATTTTCTAAACGTACGACATTAGTGATATTTTAATTGCAGTTTTTATCGCTTTCAGAATTGTTAAATGTAAAAGTTACCGCAAGGGTGCCACATAAGTCCTATTGATACGCCCAAGAAGAATGCTTTTCATGATTTCACAACCAATTGTAGAAATTTACGAAACTCCCCGATACTTGTAAAGGGTATTGTCCTCGTCATAAGACCTCCGAAACTGCTAAGCGAATTTACACAGAAGTTTGTACACATGTGTGTGCTTCCTCACGGTGCTCGCTAAGAAACGAGTTCAAAAATTTTGCAGTTTAACCACGAAAACTTGCAAATAACCACGACACTTTCAATAATAATTCATATCTTGTTTACAAGTCTTAACACGTTAAAATGACCAGTAGATATTCTCATGAGTTCTATACATGAGCTCAAGATAAGTTTTTTTCGAGATTCCACAAACATTCGAAAAAACCGTGAAGCTGTTAATGGTAATTGTTATCATCTTGAAATCTCCGAAAAAAAAAACAGAACGGATTAAAAATGAGCTTTTTGCATGTTCTTAAAAGCTTTACCTCTTAGTTTGCTTATAAATTATTTAGAATATTTCGTAGTCTAACAGCAGGAAACCACGTAAGAACTTGATACGTTTAATAAAAACTGTGAACAAATTTAGAATTGTTAAAAACACTTAAATTACCATTAGAGTCCCACTCGAGTGTTGGCATGTTTTTAAAACCGTTTGCGAGAACTTGTGAAGAATCTTGACATTATTCACATATCAACTAACCACAAAATCTTGATAAATATGAGGTGCAGAGGGCCTAAATATCTGACGTAGTTAGCCTTGAGTTGAAATGAGATCCTAGGGGTTCTGGAGAAAAGTGGATTTCTCAACATAAGTTGAACTTTAAAATGTGTTATAAATGGTCTCTTGTACACTTCATATCAAGCACGTTTTTCTTTGATACAGAAATATATATTTATAAGACTCGCCTTCGGCTCGCTGGGGGCTACGCCCCCAGGCCCCCATGATGTACGCTTGCAAATTCGGGGATAAGCGGATTTCGGGGACAGGAGGGATTCGGTTTTTGGTTAAATTCGGACTTGAGGTTTTCAATTTACGTGTCCCAACACTGTGTCCTTTTCTCGTGGGAAACACATTATCAAACAATATTTAGTGTATAATGTGGTCTACAATAAAGTTCCAAGTAATATATTGCTGTATCTCCCTTGGGTAGGCCATGAAACGCGATTACGTGCGAAATTCTTTTAAATTTTTACGCGAAAATTGAAATTTCGGGTCCGATAGCAGTCTAACCGTTACTAATATTGTTGACGTATCACGTGTGCAAGTTGGGAGATTTATCGGTACATATATTTCTGTCAAATTAGTTGCAAGTAACTTTTAGTTAATAAAAACTGTTGTTTGCCCGTTAGTATGTCATGTAAGCACGGACGTATCCAGTCTCGCCACGAGGAACCCAACAAACACTGAGACCATATATTATTAACAAAATTACAGCTATCGTTGGTTAATGATGTTCACTCATATCGTGTACAAATTTAGTTGTTTATATACTTGTGTCAAAATGATTGGTAACAACTTATTGAATATTGTTTACACCATAACGTGTGCAAGTCGGAAGAATTTAGCGGTACGTATATTTGTGTCAAATTAGTTAGTAGTAACTTATAGTTGATAAAACTTGTATGCCCGTTAGTTTGTCAATGCTTTAAATGTAATCATGAACGTTATCCAGTCTCGCCACGGGGAGGCTCTCAAACTTTTTAACGGAATTACAGTTATCATCGTTGGTCAATTATGTTCTTTCATATCGTTTACAAATTTGCATATTAGGTTCTGAGTATAACTTGTGTCAAATGATTTGGTAATGATTTTGGTAAATGATTTGGCTACGCCCCCAGGCCCCCCTAAGTAGGGTGTTAGCAATTTCGAGGATAAGCGTATTTCGGGAACAGGTTAAGTTCGAGCATTTTGTAATAAAGGTTCATTCTCTCATATAACTGTAGGTCAGACAACTTATTAGTGCGTTGGTTAGCGAATGATGTATTTAATGTCACACGAGGTTGTCAGCTTATTAGGAATGTGATTAAAAATTATTCGATTTGACCGTTGGTAAAAAATCACGTCTTTTCTTAGTAACCTCTATTTGGTATTATAACAGTTAAGCAGGCAATTATAAAATAATATTATAAATAATTTAGAAGTAACTTAATGTCGAGAAAGCTGGAAATAAAGGAATGGTTTATCATGTATTCCCCAAGTAAAAAATATGGGCAATTAAATAGAAACATATAGGCTGTTGAAATAAAGAAATTAGATGAATAGCAATTGGAGGCAAAACTTTTGTTTTTGATCCATGGTTCACCAATGCTTCTTAGATTAGTATGATATATCTGATCTCAATGCGAAGAGGCCGGAAAATACTTTAAAAGATGTAGAGAAATAGGTGGTTAAAGTTGATACCTCTTGGAGGAACAATTTCGTTTTGTAATTAGAAATATTTACTGGTTTATACATGTGTACTTATTGGTATTAAAAGTTGTTGTACTTGTGATTGCGTGGTGTTAGTTCACCAATGGTTTTAATTTTTGCGTGGTTTATTTAGTCTCATTGTTATTGTTGTCTCCATATGTTACTACAACATTTAACTAATATTGTTCTAGCAACATGTGTGCAAGTTGGGAGATTTAGCTGTGGCTATACTTATGTCAAATTAGTTGCAAGTAACTTTTAGTTGATAAAACTGTTGTTTGCCCGTTAGTTTGTCAAATGCTTGAAATGCATGCATGACATATCCAGTCTCGCCACGGGGAGGCCGGCCAAACACAGAGACCATATATTATTAACAGAATTACAGCTATCGTTGGTTAATGATGTTCTCTCATATCGTGTGCAAATTTGCATATTTTAGTTGTGTGTATATACATGTGTCAAATGAGTTGGTAATAACTTTTTATTGTTGATAATGTTGTTTGCCCGTTAGTTTGTCAATGCTTTAAATGCATGCATGACATATCCAGTCTCGCCACGGGGAGGCCGGCAAACGTAGAGACCGTATATTATTAACAGAATTACAGCTATCGTTGGTTAATGATGTTGTCTCAAATCGTGTGCAAATTTGCATATTTAGTTGTGTATATACATGTGTCAAATGAGTTGGTAATAACTTATTATTGTTGATAATGTTTGTTTGCCCGTTAGTTTGTCAATGCTTTAAATGCATGCATGACATATCCAGTCTCGCCACGGGGAGGCCGGCAAAACACAGAGACCATATATTTACAGTTAAACTTATTTACACAGACGAGGAGTTTTGTGTTTTGGCAGACCTCTTGCCTACTGCCTTATCAGTCAGAACGGGGAGTTTTATATATTTACATATTTACGGAAAACTTATTTACACCGACGAGGAGTTTTGTTTTTGGCAGGCCCTCTAGCCTACTGCTTATCAGTCTGAACGGGGACTTTTATATATTTTACATATTTACGGAAAACCTATTTAACACCAACGAGGAGTTTTGTTTTGGCAGGCCCTCTAGCCAACTGCCTTATCAATCAGAACGGGGAGTTTTATATATTTACATATTTTACGGAAAAAAACGTATTTACACCAACGAGGAGTTTTGTTTTGGCAGGCCCTCTAGCCTACTGCCTTAATCAATCAGAACGGGGAGTTTTTATATATCTACATGTTTACGGAAAACTTATTTACACCAACGAGGAGTTTATGTTTTGGCAGGCCCTCTAGCCTACTGCCAGTCTCAATCACGACGGGGAGTTTTGTTTCGGCAGGCCCCCTAGCCTACTGCCTAGCCAATCACGACGGGGGAGTTTTGTTTAGGCAGGCCCCCTAGCCTTACTGCCTAGTCAATCACGACGGGGAGTTTTGCTTGGGCAGGTCCCCTAGCCTACTGCCAGTGTCAATCAGGTTTACTAAAGAAGTTCGCTGTACACCGATGTTCTTCGCGTAGGCGACTTCATCGCATACCCTATCTGGACGGACAAGGACCCACGAGGTCTTCTGGGCGGTCGAACTCTACTTAACAGGACGTACAACTGGCCGTGGGTAAAACAGTCAGTGCGAAGAGATCGACTCCGGACAAGATCGATTGTCCTGAACCTTGGCTCTTGTGACCGGTCATCGAGTATGCCAGCATCAGAGGAAAAACTGACGTCGACGGACAAGTAACGGCGAACCTTCAACGATCGCGAACCTAAAACATTATTCTAGGAATGCCGATAGGTTGCGCGTCGTGAGGGCGTCTGACGGTGACCAACCGGTTGGTTATAGCCGTCACAATGACCTTAGTGCCGTTAACGAGTCCGTCGGCGATGTTAAGATTCCTCATGATTAGACACACTGAAACCGATCTTAAGTCGCAGTACGTGATCTGGGAATACCCTTGCCTGTAGGCCTGGTTTAGCAGAGGAACTTCGACCGCCAAGATGATCATCGTTTCTCAGTGTCCACAGAGTCGGCGCTCTCAACTCATGAAGGCGACCATCAACGGAGTCCCAGGATGATGTCGTTGATTTCCTTGACATTCACATTCATGGTACGAGAGGATCCGCGCGACGAGCACACTGATCGGGATCGCGGAGCACTTCAACAGGGAAGACTTTGGAGATTAGGGCTTGTAGAGAAGTAACGTAATTTACTCCGGTCGAAGGAATAAGAGCGCCCCTCTCTTTGCCCTCCCCCGAAAGTTGTGGACGGAACAGTTGCCGTTGCCTACTGCGAGAAGGAAATCGGAGTAGTCAACGGAACTGCTCGTCCTGTGTGGTGTGGTCAGAGAGAAGATGCGGAACAGTCGCCACAGACGCGAGGCCCGAAGTGAAACGCACGCAAACGGCAGCTGCCGTCCGTGCTTTTACAACAACGGGTGCGATCTGCCGGAAGTCCCCAGAGCACAGAAAGATCTTTTCCTCCGAATGGCTCATCGCGGTTCATGAGATCTCGAAGTGAGCGGTCGAGGATCTCGAAGATGTAGCGATGGGCCATTGGGGCCTCGTCAAAGACGATGAGCTGTGCGGCTCTGAATCAGTTCCGCGCGCTGGGATCCGTTGGTTATGTTCCACACGCCAGTTCCGTCGCCGAGATCGAGCGGAAGAGCGAAAACATGCTATGGGCTGTTGAGCCACCCGGCATATTCCCGGCAGCAATGCCCGAAACTGGCGACGGCTAGTGCAACCTGCCGACCACTACGCACGTGTGGCCAGTAATGACACGAAGGAGGGATGTTTTTCCATATCCCCCGGGACCGTCGAGGAAGATGACCCTCGAAGTTCGGCGGTCACCGGGGTTGTCGAGAAGGGAACGAACGTGTTGTAGAACGCGTCTCTGATCTCGTGAGAGCTTTGGTTCCCAATCCTCGACAATGGCCCGCCTGTTGGTTCCTCGCCATAGTCCAACAGCTCCCTGCCCAGTTCAGTCGTGTCCATCCTGCACATCGGGGAGACCACATTCCACCAAAGATAATCCCTGTCGACGTAGACTTCGATCGATTTCAATTAAAGACAGTTTGTATGCTTTTTCTAGGTCAAGCGGGTTTCTTTCCAAGTGGTCCTCGCATAGTGTGTCGCGGAACGCGTCCCACAGAAGAGCTGCGGGAGCACCCATGTTGCAGAGGAGCACGAAGAATGAACGCAGCCTTGTAGCTACCATAAACCCAGAGGCTTCGCGCAGATGCTTCGCGGTGCTCATCTTCATCCTCCACCAAGCCGAGATGACGACAGACCTCCTGAAACGTGCGGCAGCCAGGACCACCTCTCGTGACAGGAGGTCAGAGTAGCCGCGGCAAGGCGTGGACATTAGGAGCATCCGCAGGTAGTACAGCTCACCACGATTGGGCGAGACCCAAAAAAGTCTGCATACTTCTCCCTACGCTGGCGAGCAGTGATGAAGTGTGTTTTCCATCTGTATGTCTGTATAATTCTTCCGTGTTAGGTCGTTTCACGTGTAAAATTAATTTTTCAAAAAAAGATTGATATGTCATATTGTCGAAGATGTTGTCAACAGGTCTGTTAAAGTACAGTAATAACTTGGAACTTGATCTACTAATTGCGTCTGTCAGATCACCGGGACGAAAAAACACATGCTGCTTTCCCTCAAGATGAACCACAGGTAGACACTCGACCGACGGTTCTGACTTGGAGATTGAAAAGTCCAAGAGACGCCAGCAAGCGTCGCTTGCACCAACCATTCTCTTAGTCCACATAGTTTTCTACCTCGTCATCTTGTTGCCACAAAGGTGTAACTGTGACGTTTTGAAGGGATCCACCCTTCATCAGGTATTTAAATAAGTATTTTATGACACGACGAGTAGACGCAAGTTCCAAGTTAATATGGGCTTCGTACTTCAGCAATAGTGTGGCGTTATAAGGAACGACCCATCATCGTGAACAGCAACAGACCTGTTGCGTGACGTAATTTGATCAAGTATTACCATAGTCTCGTCTATACTGTACAAAACCTCTTTCGTCAACGTGAGTGGTCTGGCACGAAGGCTTGGGATAAAACTTTGTACAATGACCCCTTTACAGCGTCCCAGCACAGGAAGTCGGTGCGATGAATCAGTGCCACAAGGACCGTGGATCATGTGCTGCAACACACCAACTTCCTGAGTCTTCCACCGGCTTCTTCTTCCGAGGGGATGTCTGCGCGGATTACAGAGTTCGATTTCGTCTGCTAGTACTGGACCGTCTCGTCAATCTTAAAACACAATGTGGGCATGAGGAAGGCCCCTCATTTGCATTTCGATGACGTAGACGATATAGCTCGTGCAGCCGAACATCGCTGCTCCGCTCCGCAGATCTCGGAGAAGCTCTAAGAAGTTTAATCTGGAACACTCTGCAGGCCCGTGCTTAGGGTCACTGCGTCCACTGCGTGGGGACACGCTCTCTTGTTCTCTTCCCAAGTAGCGCTATACGTAAACGTTAAGAAAGTACGTTGGTGAACCCAGACGTGATACGAGAGCCATCGCGTTTTCGTAACTGTATCTTCATGTACCTGGGCCCACCAGTAAACGTACTTGGGAGGTAAATCTTTCCAGGCTGTGCCCCAACCCTCGCCTTGGACTGTTTCATCCCGAGCGATGTCATCTCTAACCTGCCTTCCTGCCGGACCACTGCGTTGAGCGTTTAAGAAGCTCGTTCAGTTGTCCTATCCGCATGGCATTTTGGGCTGAGGATTTTAGTCTGTGAAAATCTTATAAAACGTAGTCTCTCCTCTTCAAACCTCGCAAACATCTCGACCTGCCAAGCTTGAGAAAGACGGCCAAGATAAGAAAAACGAGGATTAGAGAGCAAGAGACAACGTGAATAGTTATATTGAGAAAGTTTTTTTGCCGTTATTATCCAGCATGCATGCCGATGTACCAACCCAAAGTGCCTTGCGGATAGAGCAGTGGGTACTGGAAGGGCTCCATCAGAGGACTAAAGAGATCGATGGTAGAAGGTAGGTCTTCCAGCTCCCACTTTCCAGATGGGTGAGCCGACGAGGCTCAGTGACTGCGTCATCACAACTAGCACGGCGTGAACTTCAATACCTCTTTGCCTGTCACCAAGAACATTGCCTTGAGTAGCTCGACTTGTCAACTGGAATTCCAGGTGTGCATTGATCGAGGGTTCATTACTCAATCGCCGGAATTCACGAATATGTGGATTTAATGAATACAAGTGATTGGTAATGGGCGTCAGTTATGTCAGCATCAATGTGATCTACTCATGGCTATGTTTCCTGCGTTTCTTCTCCATCGTCTATATAACAAGCGGCACCGATTTACGAATTGGACGTCACCGCCCCTAGTAACAAACCTTTGGCCTGGGGCGTCCAAGCTGTACACCTGATGGTACATCCTCCCTTCGATTTTGAAAAACGAGAGGCCACTAGGATGCCGGTATCCGCCAGATATTTCGAGGGCACAGAGTGCAAAAGAGGTCGTTGTAGGCCCGCGCTCTGTCGAGGAAGCGCCGATTAGAGTAGAATGGTGCATTGAGAGGTGGTAATTTGGTCACATTGTACGCTCCCCTCACCACAACACCATTTTCTTCTCTTCCTTTCTTCCTCAAACAGAGGTGCTTGGCAATGAGAGCAGATAAATAACGTCATCATTCCAAATGGCAGGTTTTTTTTCAGTTTGTAGGCGTTTATATTAAAAAAGTAATAGGCCATTCCAATGAGCCATTGGTCCGTGGGCAACGATGAGGCGAGCAAGAGAATTTGGCAAGTGACGAAGATTCAGCTAGCTTAGGATTTAACAAAACGGAACCCTGAACTCTTTCCCGACTTGTTTTCCCACGTTTTGTTTGTAGTAGCGCTGAACAGCTTCTCTGTTGACATTGGGATGCTGTTGACTGTAACGGCGTACAGCACTTCTGTTGACCTCAGGATGCTGTTGGCTGTAAACGACGGACAGCCTCCCTGTGGACTTCGGGGTGCTGTTTCATGATACCTATGGCGTGCGTCAACACTTATTTTGGGATTCTGCTCAACGTATTTTCTCTTCGCCTCTCTCACTTGCTCGTCTCTTGTGGTTTTGAGTAGTTTGGGGGCGTCCACGACCGTACTTTTCTTAGGTCTACCGAAAGGTTTATGTTTATTACACTTTCTACAACGAGATACAATTACTTTATGACTCTCTTCTAGTTTAAGCTGTTCAAAACTATTTACTTTGTGGTCAGTAGACGCCATAGTACATGCTTGTAGTATATCTCCAAATGGTTTCTGGAATTAAATTGGGTTTGGGCTGGTTCACTATCACTAACGGTCCGGCATACAAAATCTTAATCTGGTGACAGTAAACTGTCTCACTGACCCGTCCAGAGCAGCATTTTGACAACAATAACGAGGCCAGAGCTGAATAGTTTTCACACTGGAAGAGTCGGGCCAGGTTGTTGTCATCAGCCAAATCGTACATTCTGTCCTCGTTCACTGGATGAGGATCAAACAAGTACAGCTGTTCCTGGGAGCGCCAAAAAGCAAACTGTGACTGTTTGTCCAGTGAATAGAAACCCAATTTTTTTCAAAATCCTCAGCCATCAAACATTGCAAAACATTGGACAAAGACATAACGCAGTCGTCCATATCTGCCTCGAAAAAGGGGATATAGGGCATCATGAACAGATGAATTTTCTGCAACGGCAACGGACTGTTTCATGGATGAGAAAATCGGTAGGAAGTTCATCTGCACACAAATACCGGCTTCCACCCATACGATTCTCATCCCGCAATGTTCTATAAAGAAGATCACCAGTGATGAGAATCGTATCGATGGCCGCAGTAGAAAATTCCAATCTAAGAGTTTTCCAGGCAAGGGCACAAGCAGAAATGCAGTGCAACTGCGAGTTTTTTGCTCGTGGAAATATCTGCTCATTCCCTTGATGAAAAAGAGCCCTTAGCAACACAAACTAAAAAGACATTGTTTCTACAGTAAAGGGATAAAAGTTTGTATATCTATTCGTAGTCTTCTTGAAGACAAAGAAAGATTTCTCCAAAGAGTTAGTAAAAAACAAAGTAAAAACAAAAAATATAATTATTGCAACAGTGTTTAGACATGGCATAAGGTACGTTGGTACGTGCCGTACAGAGCTCGCCAAGCTCTAATCTTCTACACACTGTTAACCAAAAAACTTCCACTATGAGGGCGTTTTGTCGTTTAACCAATGGAGATAGGATAAAAAGTGAATTAAATTTTTGTAACTAAATATAATTTACTTTGAACGTTTCTGCCCTAAGATGTTTACATTAACCAATAACCAATAGTTCGGCCCAGTATTACTTATTTACGAAAAGTCTGCATAGTAAAGAATGGATTCAAGTTGTGAACATACACGGTGTGAAATTTACTCTGTCCCTATCTACTACCCGACTTTTGCAGATCCACTTTTATTTAATAAGAAGTGCTGAAAAAATATTTGGGTTATTATGAATCGCTCAACACCTATCACACTTTAAAACTCAGAAAAGAATAACCAGATAAAACAGAAACAATATAATATTATTGAAACGGTGTTTGACACACGGCGTAAGGTACGTTGTTACGTACCGTAAAGAGCTCGCCAGGCTCTATTTACGACATTGTGAATCAAATAATTATTCACTTTGAGGGCGATTTGTCGCTTAACCGATGGAGATAGAGCAAAAAGTTACTGAACCTTTTTTTGTAGATCGCGCGATTTGCTAATTTGATTGATGGTCAATCAGATTTGAGCTACGACCTACCGTTCGGCCCGCTATCAGGCTCGAAACATTATTTTTATCGAAAAATCTCTGGAATGTCAATATTCGAGCGTTTTGTCGCTTAACCATGGAAGATAGAGCAAAAAGTCACTGGACCTTTTTTGTAGTTCATTCATTCCTGACCATGAATTTTTCGTCAGATCCGAGCTAGCTCAAAACGGTTTCGCCCGCTATCGGGCTCACAAAAAAAATGCCTGCAGGGGTGAAAAAATGCGCGTTTTTTTTGCGAATTTTTTTGAGGGGTTTAAAATTAATAAAAATTCCCGGTTTTCAGACTTTTCCTGTCGGTTACACGGCAAAAAGGTACCCGCGTGCCAAATTTTCAAGTTTCCAGCACTTCTAGAAGTAGGTTAGAATTTGTATACATCCATCAGTGAGTGAGTTACACATGCGGCTGTAATAGTTATATTAGATAATCAACATGCGAGTATACAAAAAGTGATAAGCAGAGCGAGTTTTAGTGTTCCAGTACACGGCTACCGGCTATCCGCCGCCACGCCTCACTATGCAGATTCTTGCCCTATGCGTCTATTTACTCTTTATTGAACTGTTCGACGCCCACGCCCCACTATGCAGATTCTTGCCGTATGCGTATATTTACTCTTTATTGAACTGTCCGACGCCCACGCCAAACTATCCAGACTCTGGCCGTATGTGTCTATTCACTCTTTATTGAACTCCTGTCCGAGTTCCTGTCAGTACTGTCGATACCTCTAACTAATTTATAATTAATTTTCTGTTTGTTATTTTCGATTTTGAAATGCTTTCCTTTGTTTATTTTTTTATTCACCCTTACTTTCTCCACATATGCTTCATAATGAAACGTTCAAAATATATAATATAAATTGTATAGACATTTACCGTAGTCTTAAGAGCTACAAAGGCTCTGTATATTGGAAATCACTTAAAAATCAATGAACATATTTTCAAGACAGCTTCGAATATTATTATTTTATAATAGATGAACGGAACAGGTTAATTAAGAGAACTTCCGAATTCTCAATCCATTTTATAGCATGTGTTTTAACGTTTGAATAGACAAACCATTTCTGATATTTAAAAAAACGTGTAAGCCCTAAGTGGACACCGGACGTCTTCTTCATCCTGTCTCCTGCTGATGAGGTCGGAGTGGCCAGGATTATTCAGGAATTCAATCCAAAATGTTACGTGACATTAATGACATATCAGTGTGGTTGCCGTATGCTAGCGCCTCATACATTAATAATTAAACACTATTTCGAAAATTCCATTTTTCCATCTTTCATAAAGGCGGGTAAAGTTATACCCGTTTCACGAAGGACTATGTGCAAAATGATTAACTATCGTTCAATATAAATTTTACCAGGTTTCAGTTACGTATATGGAAATCTGTTCCTTGAAAAAGTTATGACATTTTGGACAGATGTTATATTTTGAGCTATGAATAGTTCGGATTTCGCAAAAATAAAGCAGATTTATGCCGTAACAAATGTCGTAGAAACAGTTTTCAGTGGTCTGTAAAGGTGCGAGAGTGTGCTCAGAGTAGATTTCGACCTTTCTAAGGCTTCTGACTGCGTACGACACGAGATATTGTTCCACCAGCTAGAGGCGTATGACATCCGCGGTTTTCCTCACCGATGGATTACGTTTTACCTCAAGGGAATGAATATTATGATTATTTAACACTTAAAGTTAACTGTAAGTAGTGTGCATAGTGTAAGTAAAGGACGTTTAGTTTAACATGCAATTAAACATTCTAAAATATATGAAACAACTTAGGTGCATAAAAATTTCTACTTTGTAATTTGCATCATATAAAATTTCATAAAAGAAACTATATATGGGTACTTTTTAATCAATTATATAATGACGTAAATTCAAGATAATGGATATTCTTGATAAATTTCAGAGCATTATTAATCTCAACATGATTGGGTGACAACGTAAGAATAGACACTATGTTGAAAAAACCTTATTCGGGTATGAATAGAGCAAGCTGCTCGAGCAATCAATCGATTATATGAACCCATTACGAGATTTAGATAAAAAATAACGAGAGAACTTACACCATTAGTGGTAATTATCTGAAAGTTCTTCAGGTACGGCTAAAGCATTTCGAGCAATAATTAGACGATAAGAAGACTATAGAGAATGTCATTGTAAAATTTTAACTTTCCACAGATCTTGCCAGTTCTAATTAGGAAATAATTTGTAATTTCATATAATTTATAAATCTAGTGTTTTGATTAAAAAACAGATGAGTAATTCTGAATCAGTCAATAATCTCTCTATATTTTACGAAAAGGAGATGTATAATATGGCCAATGGCTCAGTGTAGCGGGTACAGCGGTTATCGCGACATAACCGAATCAAGCAACGTCGAGCGTGGCTGATGCTTGGATGGGTGACCGCTGAGCGATCCTGTCCTTGCAAGCAGCTCGCCTGCCCGACCATTGGTGGTGGTTCGGAAGTCACATTTAAGCCGTGTGTCCTCTCCAGGTTAAGTGTTAGAGAGGGCTTATTAGCCCTAACTTCGCCTGGTAAAATATGACATTGCTTTACTTTACTTTACTTTATAATATATCTATATCCAAACACTGCAACACAACTGTGTGAATATTGCGAGGCCAAACCCAGCCAAAGCCCTAGACGGCGGACACGACGGGATGCGGGACAAAGGAGGCCCATATGCAGGAGTTTATGGCCTTGATTTGTCTACAGTAGGTCCTATGTCATCATTTATGAGGTTTGCAGGTGTTCATCGGTTGAAACTTTACAGCTGTTACAAACATTATAGTCAATCATTTAAGAAATATTAGTAGCGATTTGTAAGCTATTTAAAATATTAGTACTGTAGTAAAGTTGTAAGTTATATTTTTAGCAGAAAGTTTGTAATATAAAGACCACGAGTAAATAATTAAATATTACATATAAAGTATAACAAATATATATATTTCTTCATCTGGAATCAATAATTTACTGTAAGTATCAGCTTATGAATGGATATTACGTAGATAGTACCAAACCTAGTAACTCAGACAAAACGGCCTTCTTATATTTGCAGTTTAAGTTTTAAAATGAAGGCTTTTTCAATTATTTTTTAAATTTAATCAAATTACGTTTTCAATTATATTATACCAACGATTACAATTGGATCTGTTTTAACGATAACTTTAAGAAAAGTAGAGTTTGTGCATTCTTGTCTTGTAATAGACAACGTATCGACTACTATAAAAGCCTCTGTATCAAACATTTTTGTAATTATTTCACTAACAATATGATGAATAAAAAATCATTCTGCTTTCTTCAAACAAATTACGTATTCAAGTACACATTCGCAATCTACACACGCATGACGTTTGTCACGTTGTGTTTGTTAGTAACGGCCCATACTCTGCACAAACTATAATCATGATTACTGTAGTTAAAAAACTAATATTTTCTGTACACTGGGGATACATCTTGCCTGCGTCACTAGTCACAGGACGATCCACTAGCACTGGCCGGTAGTAAAATAGTCAATTGTCAATTGACTCTTTATTGTAAGGACGTGGTTAACGTGTATAGCAAGTGTCATTACATTTAATATTGTTTCTGTTCGCACCACAGTAGAATCGATAACATTTAAAGATCTTCTTTAAGATTCTAAATAAATGTCCTCTAGCGTGATGAGGCGTAGCTGTAGCAGGAAGGGTTGATTCAATTGCATGTTGAGTTTAATTCCAGTTCACCTTCCTTTCATCGCAGCGTCTGGTATCTGACTTTTTCTCAGGCTTGACTCCCGGAATCTGTCGTCGCGTTCGTCTGAACAGATCCAAAGAAATTCGACGACGAAAAAGCTCAAAACGAATGATTTGTATAGTTTCGACATGAGAGACGCCTATAAGTAGGTGAAGTGGCAGTCTCATTGTCTCATCAGGTATGCAATTGAGTGCACTACGATGTGATATACACGATCTCAGAGGTGGGGATCAATCGGTCCATAATACCCCGTGATCTGATCCTAAGTATGGCAGTATTTCATTAAATACTCCAAAACATAAGTGATTGAGGATAATTTCGCGCAAAAATGATACATATGGGCATTCAACCCTCGATCAAAATGTATCAAGTAATTTTGAAATTACAACTCTTCCAGTATGGAGTCTGAAATTATGACAGCAGAAGGCCACATTCTATTTATACAGAATGTAAGGTTAATTTCGAACATTACATTGCATTTAGATGTATTTTTTTGATATGAACTCTGTTTAAAATACTGAATACTATGTTTTTGAAATTAAAAAATTAACAACTATAAATTGATGAATGTATTGTTACAACTGTAATAAGATAACTTATATAGCAAAAGAAGTCAAACTGACAGTAATATTTCCTCTACCTAATTCATCTATTAAACGAGTTAAATTAACTATCAACGATGTAACCAATGTTCAAAGCTTTGCGTCCAAAAATCCACTTACTTCTTATTTGCGTTTAAAGTATATCATTACTGAGTATGCATTTAATTTTGTAATGATTATTAAGTATGTTTCCTGTTTTGAATCCAAGTTTTGTTTTACTAAATAAATTTTAATTTCAAGTAAACTTGAAAATTAGTTTCTTGTTAATTTGACGTAACTTTTGGAAAATGTTGAAAGAAGAGCAATCGTTCTGATTTTATTGACCATGTCAGTTTCTTTGGACCATTAAAAACCAATTTCCACAAGGCATGTGAGGTTTACCTTAGAACTCAATTGTCAAAAATTACTGTAAGGCATATAATCCATCTACTGAACGAAAGCTATCCAAAATCAGCCGTCGTAGCTACGGCTATAAATGGCTTCAGAGCTACTGGGATTTGGCCTATAAACAAAGACCTTTTTGAAGATCGCAACTTTGCCGTTCACACTAATATGCCTGTTGTCATCAGGAACGACGCTGTGACAAGAGATCAGCCAAATGATGACGTCAGACCTTCAACCAGCCAAGTTATTAAAAACGGCTCTGACCGGCCTTTAATGCCAGAAACCCCCAGTTCTACTGCTTCCGTTTTGTACAATGAATAAATTCTCGAGCTAAGAAAACTACATCTATTAAAGACATTTCCCCTTTACCAGATACTAGTGTTTCGCTAAAGAAAAAAAGAAAATCAACTTCAACACAAATTGTTGAGGTTCTTACAAGTTCACCCTATAAAGCCGAGCTGTTATTAAAAGGAAAAGAGAAGAATCTAAGAATGAGAAAAAAAAACTAGAAGTAAAATCATTAGCAAAGAATGACGCTAAGAAAAAAAAGTGTTTCAGCAAAAAAAAAATTAAATTTTACTCCTCATAGGATCAAACTCGTTGCACGAAAACGGTGAAAGTAAATTGCATGCTCGCACGAGAGGCTGGGACTACATCGTGTTGTGGTGGTGACCCGGCTGAAGGTCATAGCTGCAATATAATCACCCTATTGTTGTTTTTTCTGCTGTCCCCGGTGGCACACGTCTCCCTCCTCCCACCCAAGATGACGTCACGCGGAACTTCCTGCCGACCCTTGGCGACCATCTATATCGTCAATCGTGCATGTCACACACCTGTGAATAGTGTTTGATAGTAGAGATAGCAAGATGACCCCATGATCTCTGGCATACTCTATAACATCCAGATTTTTTGTATGTGACTTATGGCCATCTAGTTTAATGAGAAATTTTTTATCTTTACTAGGTTTGATAAAAGACACAAAGGTTTTTAACCAGTTCAAAAATACCTCAGCATTGCTCCAACCACTCTCAGTCATGTCATATGTGGTCCCAGGAGGAGCTCCTATTTTTCATTCGGGTTTGAATCTCAAACCTTTGAAAACAAGCATTGGTGGTACAAAAACACCAGCTGCACTCATACAAAATATCCCAGTGGTCAGGGTACCCCTTTCTGCACTAGTCATTGACCCCACTTGATGTTTGCTTTTTTGAGCCAAAACCTTACGTGGCCTGTGGATGGTTCAGAGGCCTGCAGCTTGTTTTCATCAACTATTTTTGTCAGGGTATCGTAGAATATATCCGTTCTCTCCTTTATAAACTCACTGGCCCTAGCCAATGATGTTGCCTCCGGTTTTCGTAAAGACAACTGTGGATGCCTTGAAATAAAAGAATGATACCATTTATCCCCTGCCATTTTGGTTTCCATATTGAATCTAAGCGGTAGACCATTAGCCTCAGCTAGTTGAAACGCTAACTTCTAATCTTCTCGGGTAACTCCAAGAAACATTTTCTCTAAATCTAATACGTGCTGTCCCAATTAATTTTCCAACTCAGCTGGCAAGTCTTGGGGACGACCGAACACCTGTTTAGAATCAGTTGCATAGGTATTTGTTCCGGCGAGGCGACGTTATAATGTTTTTTTTCGGCACCCCGTACACTCGACAAACTGCATTAATGCCCATATCACCGTTCTTGAATGATACAATCGCCCTTTCCATATCCTCATTCTTCCATATACCGTATTTTCTGCCTTTATTCGCCATCTGAAATCAACAACATCATATTAGCCTAAATTGGACCAGTAAAGAAAAGTGGTGCAATTTAGGGAAACCATTGCGGTGCAATTTAGGCAAATCGCCATATTGAAACTAACTACTTCGTGTTTGAGGTTAGGTTGCATATCTAAAATCGAACTACGTTTCATTTAAAAGCTAATATTGCCTACTATATAGTGATATAATAATTTTACTCTCCCTTCACAGGATCGTGGCACTAGAAAGTCAAAATCACCAAAAATAACAAGCGCACTGTGAAATAAACGAAAGTTTTTTATACGAACGACAATCAACTCCCTCACTAACCCAAGTGAGTGGCGTAAACGGACTGTAGGTCCACGTCGTAAAACTGTCGGGGTAATTTCTTACCTGCTTCTGAAGGGGTGGACAGTGAGTCCCAGGCCGGGAATGTGGACCCACTGTCCAACTCACGGGTTTCTTTTGACGAGGGTTTGACAGGGGATCGCCGTACTCACTCTACTGCACTTGAAGGGATGTTTCGAGATCTATACTCTATATCTGCTAAATATTATTGAGTAGATTACTGTCTTTTTACTAGTTCTTTCTGACTCGCTGCAGAAGAAGACACCTACAGTAAGATTGAAACAAAAAGCTAAATGCGTGATAAAAGTCGGGTTTATTTTGGTATATTGTTAAGTAATACACCATTTATAATTTACGAATTGCTATTACAATTATAATGGTCTTTGCTTTGTGCACTCCTTTTCACCCCGCTATCAAAACAACTATAAAGTATCGTAACGTACACGGAAAAATCAGGTAATTAGAACAAGAATTTTACATAATACGAGTTTGTTAACTTCAGTTAACAGCTTTGTTAAACTGTTCTGTTTAAACATTATTTTATGATAGCACAACCATGTGTGTAATTATTTTACCACTATTTTAAATTTATTTATATTTGGTGTTGGAAGCATACAATTAGCTTGATAGTAACCACTACTTATTTAACCTTTTCTGCAACCACTGTTGAACACATAGTAAGAAAAATATTCAGATAAGAAAATTAAAAGTTCTGGTAAAAATCTACTTTTAACTGTACACTTTAACAAATATTGAGTATGCTGTGTTTGGTGAGTACTGTAAAGCTGATATACTAAATAACTATTACTATAAATTTAAAGACTGTTCTAAAATGCATCTTAGTTAACTTAGGACAGAAATAGGCTTCTCAGATATTTTTGTGTGTGTGTGTGTGTGTATATATATATATATATATATATATATATATATATATATATATATATATATATATATATATATATATATATATTTCCCTGATCGAGCAAACAAGGTAACAAAACCAACTAAGGCACAAAATATATTAAGCCAGGAATAAATTACAATCGCTATGAGTACATACTTTTAGACATATTTCCTGGATCGTAGGAACAAAGAAATCTCTACGTTGGTGTCGGAAATATAAATTATGCGAACCAGAAGTGTTCATACGACAGCCACCTAAATTGCGTATGAAACCGCGGGGAACTGCTAGTTTTAACATGAATTGTAATCGTGACCTTTCAAAACTTTTCCATCATTTGTATTTTTTATTTACTAAGATATTCCAAATTTTAAACGGTTTGATGTATTTCAAAGAGAAATGAAACTAATAGGGTTTAACAAGCTATTAAATTGTTTGTTGTGACCGAAGTCGCTGGTAACTTACTAGTAATTTAAAATATTATATATTGTCTTTCCGGTATTTGAACTAATTTAAAATTATGTCGAAGCGGCATATAACCATGAATAGCAACTGTAAGTTTAAATGGAACTTAAAAATCTCTTGTATCCGGTCTTCATCGAATTGCAATTTGAATGATATTTTACAACCTATCGTTAGCGGCATACAGTCGTAAAGGACAGCAAAATATTCTGCATTTGGTCTTCTTCGAATCACTGTTTGTATTATATTTAACACTGGTCGCATAAGGGCGGAGGTTCAAATCAATCGGTGTTCCAGGTAATTGGAATTTCCAGAGATAGACCACTCTGCGAGAGCATTGTATAGAACTTTTAAGTAGTGAGGCCATTTTCTTAATTTTGTCATTCTGAGTCCGAACGTAAAGCAGGATGGGCTCCTTACAATCTGTGATAGGGTTACGGGGAGCGGAACATTTATTTTACGGGTGACATCAATACTCCAAGAGAAGAAGAGACGGTGTTAGTGTTTTACGTTGGAGATGTTTTTATTACATACAATATTCTTGTAACGGAAGCATTATAACGAGTCCAAAACCGGTAAGTAAATATCCATTACTGTTATTTAAAATTTTAATTACTGTTCTTTGTACGAATTTTGCAGTAAATTTACCATGTAAAAATGTAGAGTTTGGACATTTAACATCGTTATATGTTAATATGCAAC
Organism: Homalodisca vitripennis; assembly: GCF_021130785.1. Classification (NCBI taxonomy): domain Eukaryota; kingdom Metazoa; phylum Arthropoda; class Insecta; order Hemiptera; family Cicadellidae; genus Homalodisca; species Homalodisca vitripennis. Next base: position 16,246 of record NW_025780961.1, on the reverse strand, counting down.
ACATCTCAATCACATCTCAATAACAATCAAATAATTAATATGTAGTTTAAAATTTGAAGAATCTTAATTTAAAGTCTTAAAAATATAAAGAGAAATACCACATTGGACAAATTAAATGTACTTGTATACGTATGTTCCTTTTGAAGGACTTGCGTAACACGTTGAAAATAGAAAATGATCTTAAAGATTAAAATGTTAGAAGAAAAGAACGTAAATTTAATTTTTTCCGGTGTTGACTTAACAAAACAAATAATTTTCATACACATATAGAATTGTTACCATATCGATGAATGGTGTTAGCTCAGTAAAATTTTTCATTCAGTACACTTTTCAATTCTAAAATTATTATTTTTGAATCGCTTATGATTTATATCATATTGTATCAAAGAAAGTTATTTTATCGATAAAATGGTATATATTAATAGTAAAAATATTAATTATTAAAGCTATAGTTGATTTTATATCTGTTACTCTAATATTATACTACATAATGCTAAACGTATATTATTATGTAAGTACCGTTATGAATTACGGAATATGTTATTTACTTCTAGCAAATAAGTAATAAAGATACATAACATTTACACTTTTCCACGATGATAAACAAAAACGGTTACTACATTAATTTACTTTTTAGTTAACCTATTTAATAAATAAAGTAACAATTTTTGTTTCTACGGATAACCATTTAAATTCTATATTAAAATTTGTTAATATAACCACTTAAAACAATAAGGGTGTTAGTTTTTCAAAACTTCATTTCATAGTTGATTAAAAATAATTCGAATAAACTTAACATTTAAAATAATAAATTTAACCAAGATACATAATGTATGAACTTGGTGTTCAATTCAATTACTATAAAATTCAGAAATAAAAGCTTAAAATTAAGAAAGCTGCTATTTTTGGGAGCTGGATTTGAAATAGATGTGTATTTTTATGTTGTGCAACCTTACAAGTTTGGTATTTATTTATATTAACCATTCCAAGTAACGGTTTATGTTTTTTAGATTCAAAATCTGAATTTTACTATACTAAAGTATTTATTATGGTAGGATATAATTTTATTTCTTTTAATCGATTTTATACAATACTAAATGACATCCTTTGAAATAATAGCAAAAATCGATAACACGTTGTGTAGGCGTTTTATGTTTACAGTGCAACGTAACAGTGTGTGTTTACAGTGTTCTATCTTTAGGTTAATTTAGTATGCTTAAGACCATTTGTTTGGAAATATTATGATTAAAAACTATATGGGTAAATTAATTTTTTTGTATGGTATAGCCCTGAACTGCGGATTGACTAATAACAATAACTACTTACCTTTGTCAAACAGTTCACACTGTAGTTATAGAATACTATAGTTTCGACTTTTAAAAGTTAATTTCAAGTGTCGAGAAAATATCAAAGGCAAGAATTATCCATCTGGAGTCGTCATAGTTTAAAATTCACTAACACGGTACAGACACAACGAATAAATAAACAGTACGAGAAACACATTGGTAGGTCTATCACACACGAATATTTAACATGACGGAACATCGCGATCGACAGAAGACAGGAATACTGACATTTGAATACTTGAACCGTTTATTGTGTGGTTCTCATTCATCAAGTGTTGAACAAGGTAATGAAGTCTGTTTATGTAATTTAGGTTTCGGGCATTGGTATCTAAATCTTTGGCTAAACGACCTGGCTGTCTGTCCGATGAATAAATATATGGGTGTTTTTCGTCAGTGCCCATATGAAGAATAGGAAATTTATAAATTTCTCAAAGGAAATGACTATGTGAACTCATGTTAAACGAGAAGCTAATATTCAGCTCCTATTATTTATTCAACACAATACTCCATCGCAACAGCGTCTCGCTGGCCTCGATATTCTATTATTGTAATTGAAAAGAATGGATTTTGGTTATAGAACCGTGAAATAATATTTTAGAGGCTCGACTAAGAAGGACCACTTCACACTAGGCAGTGAAGACGCCGAACACACTGATTTTAACAAGAGTTCACTAGGTTACACATAATGAGTTTATGAACAGTGCATATTCAAATAAAGTGTATAAAATAAACAGTTACCTTTATTTTCATGAGAGGTACCTAACCGTAGTCTGCTGTTGTTGAGGGCCAGGTTGTGATCAGTAAGTGTTGGAAATAGGCTGCTGTCTTGTAGGCAGGCGTGAAGACGGAAGATGTCCTTCACGGATTCACTCACGCACAATACGACCGCAAACGAATAGTTCATAACACTGTGGCCAGTCCTGTAGAGCACGGTAGACGCGGGTGTCCGGGAGCAGAGACGTTCTGGTAGAGATTGCCAATCCAGAGCACTGACTTTAATGTTAATGTAAATGTACAACAAATAGAATAAACTAATATTTAAATGAGAGAGTAACACATGGGGGAGAGAGTAAGTATGGTAAGCAGTGGCTAGAGAGTACATAAGTGCCCCAGGCGGGATCGAGAGTATAATGAGCAAGCGTGCCTACGCTTGCAAGGTGGGCAATTGATAAGTCAACCGTTGTGATTGGTTGGTCAGTGTACAGTAAACAGCTGATTCGGGAAACAATGGTTCATTGGTCTGTCACTGTACGTGAATATTTTAATCCAGTAAGGAATGGTATTGTAGGCACTAGGCCGCAGAAAGAGATATAGGATTAATGTAGTATATACAGTTTAGTAAACAAATTCAAATATAGAGTATAAATTGCCCAAAAAATATATACATAATTATTATTCAATAAAAGTAGCCTTTTCATATTAGGCAATAAAAAACAAGTTATTTAATGCAATAATACTTAACATACCGGCCGCCTTGAATCACCTTGGGATTCAATGAGAGAAAGAGCAATATAGGCTCAAATTACAAAGTTTATAGGCGGTGGTAGAGAGACAGTTAATTAATTGTAGAGGTGAGGTAAGAGAAACACCTTCACTGCTGGACGAGTGAGAGTTCCACTTGAGGTCTTGAGATGTACCACTCGAACTGTACCATCTTGTCCTGGAGTGACATCAGTGACCCGTGCAAGGGGCCATGAGAGAGCGGGAGTATCCTGATGCACCAGGACGAGGTCTCCAGGTTGGAGGTTGCGGGAAGGAGTGCTCCACTTGAGGCGCTGCTGAAGAGTCTGGAGATATTCTCGCTGCCAACGCTTCCAGATACGTTGGTGCAGCGCTTGAACCAGATGCCAGTGAGAAAGGCGGTTCGTGGGTATGTCCATCAAGTTCTCTTCAGGCACGGAAACCAGAGGAGAGCCGATCAAGAAGTGTCCAGGCGTCAGTGGGAGAAGGTCGTTGGGATCACTGGAAAGAGCGGTGAGCGGGCGAGAGTTGAGCATCGCTTCAACCTGACTTGTGAGCGTCATGAATTGAGACAAAGTTAGTATGTGGAGTCCCATGACACGTTTTAGATGGTGTTTAGCACTCTTGATGGCACTTTCCCAAATTCCACCTTGATGGGGAGCAGCAGGAGGGTTGAAGTGGAATCGAATTGAACGGTCAGCAGCAAAGTCTTGGACTTTGCGCTGGTCAGCCGTGAGGATTTTGTGTAGGGCATTTTTAGCACCTACGAAGTTCGTGCCACAGTCACTATAAAGGTCTGTGCACAGGCCACGACGAGAAACGAAGCGAGTGAGAGCACCAAGGAAAGCTTCGGTGGACAGGTCCGTCACCACCTCAATGTGAACGGCCTTCGTAACCATACAAACAAAAATACAAATATAGGCCTTAATAATGCGGACAGAGCGTAAATTATGGACCTTGAGCGAAAAGGGGCCACCATAGTCCATGCCGGTGGAGAGAAAAGCTCGGGCTGGAGTAATGCGAGCTTTGGGGAGGTCGCCCATGAGAGGGGCGTTATTTTTAGGCCGATTCTTAAAACATGTGAGGCATCTAAAAATGCGAGATCTTACCACGCTGCGTGCAGAGAGGATCCAGACTTGCTGGGAGAGCAGAGAGAGAGTAAGCTGCGCGCCAGCGTGGAGATGTTTGACATGGACATGGTCAATGAGGAGGTCCACGACAGGGTGCTTCTTGGGCAGGATGCACGGGTGAGACACGTTCGGCGGGAGGTCAGCGTGGCGCAGTCTGCCGCCGACGCGGAGAAGTCCATCCGGACCCTGGAATGGGGCGAGGCGTTGAAGTCTGGTAGAACACGTCTTTCGGTCCCGCAGTAGAGCTAGATCTTCAGTGAAAGCTTCCTCTTGCACGGTCTTGAAAATTCGCAGCTGGGCGGAGTCCCGTTCTGTCTTGGAGAGAGGTCCGAAGTGGCGGTTTGGTGAACGACAGTTGTGGATAAAACGCAAGACGTAGGCCATCACGTGCAGCAATTTCCTCCAGGAAGAGTACTGGATGAGGAGGTCCCACGTAGGCGGTGCTGTGGCCAAGGCAATGACAGGAGTGGAATGCTTCAGCTCCCCTAGCTCCTCCAGAGAGACCGAGTCCAGGCTGGAATCAGTATCTGGCCAGGCCGAGGAGGGGAGACGCAACCAGTCGGGTCCATGCCACCAAAGGGGATGATCCACCAATTGAGAGGGAAGGATCCCACGGGAGGCGCAGTCAGCAGGATTGGAAGCACTGGGTATGTAGCGCCAGCACTCCACAGCCACAAGCTCTTGAGTTTGCGCCACACGATTAGCCACATAGGTTTTGAGGCGATAAGAAGGTGTTTTGATCCACGCGAGGGTCACAGTAGAGTCGCACCAGCAGACAATAGAACCAAACTTGTGGGTGGGAGCTAATTGAGTAACACAATATTTCACAAGTTGGGCCAGGAGATGAGCTGCGCATAGCTCCAGTCGGGGCAGCGTCACTCTTTTGAGAGGAGCGACGCGAGTTTTAGCCATAACTTGGCTTACGTGCACCGTGTCATTGGAGGTAGAGCGGATGTAGACTACAGCAGCATAGCCTAGTTCTGAGGCGTCAGAGAAACCGTGCAAGTCCCAGTGAGTAGCAGCAGAGTAGGGGATAGCACGAGGAATTGTAATAGTAGCAACGTGCTTAAGTTCAAATAAAAATGCGTGCCATTTTTTGTATATTTCTGGAGGGAGCGGATCATCCCAATCTATGCCAGAAATCCATACGAGTTGCATGATATTTTTTGCGAGCATTATGCAAGGCGCCAAAAAACCACAGGGGTCATAGACTTGAGAAATGAGACTTAACACTTTACGCTTAGTGGGGTTTTCACAAGAAAAATTAAAATTAAACGTAAACGTGTCAGTCAGAGGGGTCCATTTAAGGCCCAAAATAGAGAAATGAGGCTCCTGAGAGGGTTGCAGAAAAACTGGGATTTCCCGATGATCTTCAGGAAGGTGTTGCAGAAGTCTCGGAGAGTTCGAGACCCATTTCCGGAGCTCAAAGCCACCGAGCCGAAGGAGTTTGATGAGTTGATCTTGAAGTTCAGCGGCGAGTTCTTCAGTCTCAGCCCCGCAGATCAGGTCGTCGACGTAGCTCTGGTGCTTGAGAATCTCAGCAGCATGGGGGTAGCGGTGACCTTCGTCTTCTGCCAATTGATGTAGCGTTTTGATGGCCAAGTAGGGTGAACAGTTCAGGCCGTAGGTAACTGTCGTGAGCTTGAACGTGGACATCAAGTCGGTAGGGTGATCACGCCATAATATCAGTTGAAAATGTTGATCGTCAGGATGCACCTTGATTTGGCGGTACATCTGTCTGATGTCACAAGAGAACACTACGTTCTGAAGGCGGAAGCGCAGAAGAATGTCACAAATATTATTTTGCAGCTTAGGTCCGGTCAACAGAGTGTCGTTGAGAGAGAGTCCGGAACTGGTTTTGGCACTGGCGTCAAAAACGACGCGTAGTTTGGTGGTGCTACTTTGTGCCTTAAAAACACCGTGGTGTGGCAGATAGTAGTGGGGAGTGCTTAAGTCAGGAGTAGGGCAGCCCTGCATATGGCCTAGAGAGAGATATTCATGTATAAAATCAGAATATAAATTATAATACTCCACATTAGTGGGAGCGTGGAGCTTGCGCTCGAGTGAATAGAGTCTACTTTCAGCATGAACTTTGGAACTTCCCAGATGAGTACTGGTGTCCTTGAAAGGGAGGCGGACCATATATCGACCCTCACGGTCCCTGGAGTGCGTGGTAGAAAAATATTCATCGCATTGAGTTTCCTCTGCAGACCTTTTACTGGGAGCAGGCAGTTCCTCTTGTGTCCAGAAACGCTGCAGAGAGGCGTGGAGGTCCACCTCAGCAGTCGAGAGAAGAGAGACAGCCATAGTAGAGACAGACTGCGTCAGTGGTGTGCAGGGAGCCGTCCCCATCAGCACGAAACCAAAACAGGTGCCCAGGGCGTGAGGTAAATTGAGACCAAGAGAGTAGGTCTCGTGAGTAAGAATATGTGGAAATAGCGCTCCACCAATAAGCACGTCAATGCCACCAGGGAGGTGGAAGGTTGGATCAGCCAGTGTAATATTTTTAACCTTATTCATGACCTCCTGAGATATTTGCACTCGTGGGAGATCTACAGTGATTTGTGGCAATATGTGGAACGAGTGCGGGGCGGCAACTGGGTGGCCAGCAAGAGTTTCCACGCCCAGAGTTAAAAATCCGCGTGTGTGAGCAGAGGTTTGAGAAAGGCCGGCGACATTAATAGTGGCCGGACGGCGCTGTGTACCCAACAGTTGGGAGGCTTTCTCGCTAATAAAATTTAGCATGCTTCCTGAATCAATTAAGGCACGAAAGACATAAGCTTGTCCGTTAGAGGCGGTGAGCTTGACAAGAGAAGTACCCAGAAGAACCGTGGTACTAGGGGCGAGGTCTTGATGCAGTGTGCCATGAGCGTGTAGTGTGGTGTGTTCGGCCGGGCTAGGAGGTGAGAGCGCTGTGGTCGCAGGCGAGGGGCGGACAGCAGGTGTAGGTGTTGCACTGCTCTGTGCAGGCCGGCCGCCGTCACGGCCGTTCTCCACAACGGGACGAACGCGGTCCGATGTACTAACACTGGACCGTGTTGGCCGATCAGTGAAGTGTAGCAAGGTATGATGACGACCACGACATGTTCGACACGTGAATTTAGACTGACATTCACTTAATCTGTGCGTCCCCAAACAAGAAGAACAGCGGTTGTGCTGTTTAATAATCCCGTGCCGTTCTTGAGGTGTCTTTTGGCCGAAGCTGGGACAGCCATAAATTTTATGACCGCTCTGATGGCAATAAAAACATGATGGGCCTTGTTTATAGGCCGAGGAGGGTGGAGAGGAAGCCGCTAACAAGCTCACGTTTTTAAGAGACGATTTGGGTTTATCAAATCTGGGTTTTGACCCAAAATAAGAACTTGAAGCGTTCTTGGGGTCCACAATATTGTCATGTAGACTACTGTCCTCAATGTGGCTGCATTCCAGGTTGAGAAACTCAATTATTTGTTCAACCGAGGGCAAAGTATGAAGCTCTTCCTTTTTTCGAAACTGTTCTAGGCGTGTGACCATCCGATTATCAATCTTGCGTAATAACAAGGCTGAGAGAAGTGGGTTGTTACTAGTGATGTCATTGTTTAGTGCTTTAAGTGATTGCGTATGTTCGTGAAAAAGATTAAGGAAAGCACGGATATTCTTCACAGATGTGCTGGAGATGACAGGAAGGTCTAGTATTTGATTTAAATGTAGTGTGAGTAGACGCCTAGTATTATGGTAGCGATCCTTCAGCAGCTGATAAGCGATTGCATAATTTTGCTCAGTTATATTTAGCGACTTTATCAGAGCGAGTGGTTCGCCTGAAAGCACGCTCAAGAGATATTGAAATTTCATTACATCGCTTAAGTGCGCATTGTTGTGTACGGCTTGTTCATAAACGTTGATGAACGTACAGAAGTCCAAGGCAGCTCCGTCAAAAGTTTTTAATTCCAATTTCGGTAGCCGGACGTTGACTTGAGGGGAGGCAGGCGGAATAGTTTCGCTTTTATTAGCTTTAGCTTGTCTCTTGGTCTCAATCATAAGCACGTTAGCAGAAACGTAATCAACTAACTCGTCCACGCTCGCTAATGCGGAATAGTTAGGTGTATAGTCGGCATCCACTTTTAATTCCAACTCGTGGCACAAGTCTAATATTGCTGAAAATTCCTGTCTAAGTCTCTGAATAGATTTAGCTCTGACAAGCAACTGCTGAAGTATATTTGGATCGGAAGTCTTCTTAGTTAAATCATAGATACTTTGTATCTGAGAAAAGAGGTGTTCTCGCTTTGCATTGGCCACTTTAAGAGACATCGCCATGTTGAAAGTGTTTGTAGAAAATTAATCAATTTGAGTAAAACTTCAAAGGTGAAAAGTAAACAAAATATTGTCCTCTTGAATTGAGACAGTGATAAAAATAGAAACTAAATTATTTTCCTCTGAAGTATTTTCCCCAAGAAATAAGAAGTATCTAAACAATATAATACAATGAAAAACAATTTAAAAAATATTGTTTAGTTTTTTGAGGTAAAAACTCAATAATAATGCAATAAGTAGAGTAGGCTCGTATAGGCCTATAGTATAGTTTTGTTTTGAGAAAATAAAATACACTGTTATTATGGAAAAACGTAAACAAGACAAGTTGTTATTAAATAATAAACAACAATTAAGGTTATTGTTGAGCTAAATTCAGCTATAATGTAGCAGAGGCTCTGGAAACATTATGCGCACGTACTACATGTAAACTGTCAGTGGTAAAGTATGGTAGTGTTGTGACAGTAACCATAAACCATGCATACATATGCGTGAGCAATGTTCAAATAGAAATTATAATAAACAATTGTGAGCAGTAAGTAGCTTTTTTTTCTTTTTAAGCTGAGACTAGAATATAGTGTTGACAAAATAAACATTTAATTTTGCAATAAGGGTGCAAGTCCTGCTCAAGGTAAAGTGTCAATAACCAAGATTGTTTATATTTAACCTGCTTAGAATAATGCGTATTACAAGTAGGGCTGATAACCAGCAAGTATTGAGAAGCGGTAACCATTAAACACAGTAATCAGTTCACCTGTGCTGTAACAGTCTGAAAGCTTGTTTGTCAACAAAACAATGCAGTCGACAGAGCACCACAGCTGATATGATCAGACGTCACAGCTGATATGATCACAGCTGATATGACTGGAGAGGGGATTGGAAAATCGATATGCACGGACTTTGCAATCGTGAAAGAACCTGAAACCACACTTTGAAATATGCACTGTATATAGCTTATAAGAGTTGAGATTGCACTGATATTCACCAATGGACTAAAGTTCTTATTATCCGGCTCGCTAAGGACCATGAAAAGAATGGATTTTGGTTATAGAACCGTGAAATAATATTTTAGAGGCTCGACTAAGAAGGACCACTTCACACTAGGCAGTGAAGACGCCGAACACACTGATTTTAACAAGAGTTCACTAGGTTACACATAATGAGTTTATGAACAGTGCATATTCAAATAAAGTGTATAAAATAAACAGTTACCTTTATTTTCATGAGAGGTACCTAACCGTAGTCTGCTGTTGTTGAGGGCCAGGTTGTGATCAGTAAGTGTTGGAAATAGGCTGCTGTCTTGTAGGCAGGCGTGAAGACGGAAGATGTCCTTCACGGATTCACTCACGCACAATACGACCGCAAACGAATAGTTCATAACACTGTGGCCAGTCCTGTAGAGCACGGTAGACGCGGGTGTCCGGGAGCAGAGACGTTCTGGTAGAGATTGCCAATCCAGAGCACTGACTTTAATGTTAATGTAAATGTACAACAAATAGAATAAACTAATATTTAAATGAGAGAGTAACACATGGGGGAGAGAGTAAGTATGGTAAGCAGTGGCTAGAGAGTACATAAGTGCCCCAGGCGGGATCGAGAGTATAATGAGCAAGCGTGCCTACGCTTGCAAGGTGGGCAATTGATAAGTCAACCGTTGTGATTGGTTGGTCAGTGTACAGTAAACAGCTGATTCGGGAAACAATGGTTCATTGGTCTGTCACTGTACGTGAATATTTTAATCCAGTAAGGAATGGTATTGTAGGCACTAGGCCGCAGAAAGAGATATAGGATTAATGTAGTATATACAGTTTAGTAAACAAATTCAAATATAGAGTATAAATTGCCCAAAAAAAATATATACATAATTATTATTCAATAAAAGTAGCCTTTTCATATTAGGCAATAAAAAACAAGTTATTTAATGCAATAATACTTAACAGTAATTTATACGGATAAATTAATTATTTTTCAATATGAACACTGGTACAACAATATAAATATATGAGCTAATGGGGCAATTCTTTCACTCGTTATTATATAAAACAGGCAATATTAATTCACATCATGGTAATAGCATAAGTTATTTTTTTATCATTTCATACCTTAATAGGCCCTTTACATTTCTATTAAAGTGGAAGTTAATGTTTTACTCTTCCACCTTCAGGGAGTATCTTATCCAAAGGACGAAAAAGTCAAGGAATTTAAACATTGAAAATATTAATACAGTTCAAGCCTGCACTAAAGCGCCATTTTATTGTTTACGTACCACTATATTACAACGTGTGCTTTATGAAATTAAAATTGAGATATAGAATTTTATAGTTACTGTAGTACCGCACAATCAATAAAACAAACCCAGTTTTGAATGTTAAAAATGTTTGGTAGCTTTTTGTGTATTTCAAAATATAACAATAAGTTTTTTCAACATCATAACTTGTACTAAAATTATTTGTGTATTTATAACTGGTAAGAATAGTTGCAAAGACATTTATGCAATTGCTGTCGTTTAATTTCATAAATAATATGCTCTTTTAATATTTTATTAAATTGTTACCGCATGAAATGTCACATAAGTGTCACTAACGTGGATGTTTAGGTAAGTAACTGGACCCATTTACATGATTTAATAGATAGAAAGCCAAGAGAAAATATACGAAAACAAATACGATTTTACACGTAACATGAAGTAATGTACTATGAGTGACGTGTCTACTCGCATATACCGTATTATACTAACGATGGACAATAATGTATAAGGTACAATAAAGTATAGACAATAATGTATAATGTTATAAGTTATAATTAAAACAAACTTACTGTAGATGATTATCAGGTGCAATTTAAGCGCACTTCATCTAAATAGTAAACTGTTTAAGCCTGTGAAAAAGCTTCTTCCAGTTTATATTTATTTATTTTACATATCAACGGACATACCTCCATTTTTACAAATATTAGACTAATAGTTAGATAATTCTACTCAAGTTGCTAAACATGACGGAACATCGCGGCCGACAGAAGACAGGAATACTGACACTTGAATACTTCCGTTTATTGTGTGGTTCTCATCCATCAAGTGTTGAACAAGGTAATGAAGTCTGTTACCTTGATGAGTGTGTGTTTTATGATGATGAAATAGTTGGACCATGTAAAACATTGCTAATCTGTATCCTAGTTGTAAATAAAAATAGTGACTGATAGTTATGAACAAAATTTGCAAGTATACCCTGATAAATGGTAGCAAAAGATTGATTTGAGTGAAAGGCATCATTTTTCGGCAATTGATAAGTAGTGGTGCAAAATTAGTAAAGACCTAAATAAATGTAACATACAAGTATAAGAATATAAATTTAAAGATACATCCAGCAATAACAAGTATAACAATATAAATATAAAACGAGATAGGCCTACAAAAGATACAATATATCAATACAACAGCAACCATTAAAAACGGTAGACATATAGAGCCCATTCAAGCAAAATAAGTAATTCTTCCTAATAAGTTAAATGGTCGAAAACCAGACTAAACCAAAAATTAATGAAAAACCAATGAAAAAAGCCAAAAACAGAAACTGATGGTAATAACTTAAGACATGCAGGTACCTACCTTAATCTCTGGTAGCAAGTGGAAGATTTATGAAATACCTTACCTTAGACTACTTTTTAGCAATTATAGTATTTGCATTTGTATTTGTATTTGTATTTATTGTATCAACGGTTACACCATTTCCATTCAATAACAAATTATAGACTCAAGAATACTTGACTACTTACTTAATAATTATATTATATCAATGAGAATTTACCAAGATAGTCTAAATAAGTGACAGATACATTGATAAGAATATCAAAAACAACTAAAATCCATAACAATAACGAGTAAATTAAATAATAACAAAAAGCAACTAACAATATACACTGCTCAACCAATCTACTTATGTTGTTACACTAACAGAAAAAAAGCATCAAATAAAGCATCATATTTAGTGAAAAAGAGATAAATAACTTCAAATAAAAGTAACATTCAAATATAACAATACAAACAACTATACAAATATAACAACTATAAATATGCAACATAAAATAACAATTTACAGGTAACAAAGAGAGTAGAAAAAGTCATTCATGCATTTCCACTCCAATTTGAAGACCTGCTATGTTCGTCTTGAGTGTTGTTGTACTGTCATGGAAAAAGTCACAACATCGGCAACACTGTTTCCGTATCTCTGAAGACGGACCATCGTACTATTTGCAGCGTAGTTGGTGCGGTGATATTGCCTGACAAACAGGTCGCTAGATCGGGTGGATGATGGAGTCTTGAATAGGACCATTTGTAATACATAAGGACAATCGATTTTCCCGTTGAGGATCTTATGTAGCAACATAATGTCTGCGGTAAATCTGCGACTCACAAGTGGCTGGAGTCCCAGATCACGGAACAGGTCTTCGATGGGGACTTGTTGATAGGTGAAACCAATCCTGACGCCCACCGCTCGGACGAATCTCATCTGGATTCTCTCTAGTTCGTCTATGAGAAAGTTCTGATATGGATTCCAGACAGGGGAGCCATATTCAAGGATTTGACGTACCAAGGCAAAGTGCAAAGTCTTAAGTGCTAATATGTTGCTGAAAATGTCTAGAGAAGCGGACAACAAAACCAAGCATCCTGTTTGCCCTGCCGCAGATGTTCAGTATATGGGGCTCAGGGTTCAATGAAGGTATCAATAAAACACCAAGATCTTTTACCTCTTGGACACGAGTTATGGGTTCGCCACTTACAAAGTACTCAAAGTTTATATAAACTCAAAGTTTCATTTTGCTTAGCATTTGCTTCCATATGGCATGTGGCAGTAACCTAACCTAAACAATACCTCCTTTTCCTTCCAAGATGGCTGTTCTGTCAACACAACACCAGCACGACGTATCTTTTTAACGTTACTTTCCGTGTTCTAGTCAACTCTTGGCATCTCAAACTTACCGTTATTGATTCAGCTAAGTTTGCATTTATCTGTATATTTATGTGTTTCCGCTGTTGCAAGTTATCCTTGCTCCCAGACTCATCTAATCAAACCTTGTCAATAACCGCTGTCAGTATCCATCTTGATTTAAACGTCCCCACGTCAAATTTTTCACGGGCCACAGCCTTCTTGATCAGCCTCAATCTTCTCCTTTCACACCGTAATCTGGCCATTGGTACTATGATGAGTGCAGATGTATCTATGGTGAACTGAGTAGCTATAGTTGCATTTGCGGTTTTGTCTCATTTCTCACCGCTCATATATATTTATACAGTTTTCTACCCAACCATTACTATCTCGCCCACCAGGCTCCTGATTGGCCATGTCACTGGTTCCGGACGCTTCTATCTGCACCTTTTGCATGAAAAAGGTTCTTCACGAGGAAAAGGGCCTTCAATGTGAGTGTAAATGTGAGAGATGGTTCCACGCCGCTTGTGTTAATGTCTCCGACTCAGAATACCGGAAACTCTCGGCCGATAACAATAAAAAATGGGTTTGTAACAGATACGATTGTGTTGAACTCCTAAATCACCCATTGAACTACTTAATTAAGAAATTTGAGACTGTATCGTCACAGATGGAGGCATTAATTGCCAACGTTGGTAATTTAACTGCCTTATCTACTGACATTACCACTATTATGAACCAAACTGACCCAGGTCAGTGACAGTTTGACCAATTTGGAACCCCGCATCTGCGACTCAGAAAACAGAATCAGGTCATTAGAGGACCAGGTCAAAGATCTCAAAAATATTGATTACACCCACCCCAATGTTGAACATGTCGTTGAAGAAATCAACGACCGGGAAGGGGAACGTCGTTCTCGCAAACATAATTATCTATAATCTCCCCGAGAGTTTGAGCAATACAGTTTCTGTCTGCCAGAATTGAGCATGAAAACCTTCTCATATCAAAGCTGACTTCCCACTTTGGCGACTCCGAGCTTGATTATTCCTTCAAGTCATATCGTATTGGCCGCCCATCAAAAGGCAAATCCAGACCTCTTAAGGTCATCTTCGGGGATTCCAGCACCGTCATTGACTTTTGTAAAACGTTTAATAGAGCTGTGCTCAAAGACCTAAGTTCCGATCTGCATGACACAAGTGTCTCACGTGACCGCTCTTCCGCCGAAAGGAAATACCTAAACGAGTTAAGAGCTACCTTAAAAAGCAGAACCGAAGGTGGGGAGACTGATTTGACCATAAACATTTCTCAACGGCATTCCAAAGATTGTTAAAAATGCACCAAAAAACGACTAATTCTCGGATCTGAAAAACTATTATTGTATTATCAGAATGTGAATGGGCTACGCTCCAAATTAACTGAGTTGCGGAATGCTGTCGCCGCTTGCGTCTATGACATCATTATCTTAACAGAAACAAATTTGTCACCGGACATTGCTGATAACGAACTGGAGTTCTCGGGTTTCAATGTTTTTCGGAAGGATAGATCTCTGCTTACTAGTTACAAGAAGAGTGGCGGTGGCGTCCTAGTTGCTACCAGGTCAGATCTTCATATTAGAACCATCAACTCCTCTGTCGCTGATGTAGAGTCTCTATTCTTGTCTATTCCTACAGTTACTTCCCCTATTTTAGTCTGCGGCGTATACATTCCGCCTCAACAGCCTGCTTCAGTATATGAACGGTTCTGTGTGTCTGTTGACGAAGTCCTCTCTTCCTGTCCTACTTCTTGCTGTTGTCTTCTTGCCGGTGATTTCAACCTTCCTGATGTGAACTGGACTGCTTCCGTTCCTATTTCCACAAGTGGCGGCTCTCAACATATAATAGATATGGCAACTGGTTTTGAATTGACCCAGTGCAATAAGATCTCAAACGTGCGAAATGTCACTCTTGATCTCATTTTCTCTACGGACCACTCACTTGATGTTCTGCCAGCCCTGGATCTCCTTCTACCCGAGAAACTTGCTCACCCCAGCTCTGCACTGTGGAGTCTGTCTTCCCACGATGTTGCCTCCAGCCCACTCTACTACCTACAACTTTCTGCATTGTGATATCGATCAAATCTCTAGAAAACTCAATTACCTCCTTGGGCCTGTTGTCTTCCAACCCCTGATATTGTTAAATACTTTGAGCTTATGATGGAACTTATTAGAGAAACTGTTCTTGAATTTACACCTATTAAGAGATCTGGCAAGTCCTGCCTTCCATGCTGGATGTCTCCTGAACTTAAGCAACTAGTTGTAAAGAAAAAACTTGCTCATAAAAAATATAAAGCTACCTCGAACCCAACCCATTACAACGAATTTAAAAATCTAAGATCTGCATGCAAGAGCTTGAGTGGAAGATGCTACTCTAACTACATTGCTAATGTTAACTGCTTGATACCTCGGCAACATTAAATCTTTCTGGAGCTTCATTAACTCCTTGAAGATTTCCTCCAAATCTACTAATTCGTACCATCTTAGCGACGCAGTCGAATCATCTCCGGAGGGGATCTGTAACCTCTTTGCAAATCATTTTTCTTCAGTCTTTACAAATGATGTCGGCCCCCTCCCGGACTACGAATTCGATGAATCTGTTAACTTATCCGAATGTGTGCTCGTCGAGTCAGATGTTGAGAGGAAGTTGGCGTCTTTGGATCCATACAAGGGGACTGGTCCCGATTCTATTCCCCCTATTGTACTTAAACACTGCTGTACTTTACTTGCGCCCCATTTGACTGTTTTGTTCAACGGTTTTCTGAAGATTGGCACCTTTCCTGACTGTTTGAAAAACTAGTTTTGTCGTCCCCATCCATAAATCCTCTGATAGCTCGGATGTTAAGAATTATAGACCAATAGTTATTCAACCAGCGCTGGGCAAGGTCTTTGAAGCTTTAGTACTTGATCGAATCAGTTTCAGCTGCAAAAGTCTCTTAAACTCCGAACAGCATGGGTTTTTCACGGGGAAGATCAATCACTACGAATCTTGTTCTATACGACCATTATATTCGATCTTCCTTCAGTGCCGGCTATCAGGTTGATAGTATCTACTTGGAATTTAGCAAA
>NW_025780960.1:0-16544 GCF_021130785.1 Homalodisca vitripennis | reverse complement strand
GCATATTTTAAGCCTTTTATCTGAATTTGGGTGGTGGCTCATAGTGCCTAATGCTCACCCAGCGCCACAAAACGTGAATGTGCTCAGCACGTCGGCCACATCTCATGCAGCGCCACAGATTTTGGGCCGGACGGTGCTCACTAAGCGCCAACACAACCGAATAAATAAATCGGGTCCATGGTCTTCAACCATCGCCAACAGCTCACAGCGCCACAAGCTTCATAGCGCCACAGATTTGGTTCCGAGTGGCTCAACAGCGCTCCAAACACAACCGAATAAATAATCGGATCCAATGCTCACAGCGCCACAAGCTCTATAGCGCCATCAGGTCATAGCGCCAAAGATTTGGCCGGAGTTGCTCACAGCGCCACAGCCTCATACGGGCGACCCACAGATTTTAGAGTGGGAGGGAAACCACCTGCTTAGGAGGAGGTAAACTCCATCGTTCCCTGTACCAACCTCCACAAAGTTTATAATTCCCGTGATAACCCAAAGACACATTGTTTCTTATTGTTTTGAAACCGAGGGTATTTTAAAAAACCTATTATGTGGTAATCACGCTTGTATTAATTAATGTAAACCTTTTTGTGTATATCTGTCCTTTTATAATGTTTTAAAAAATAGATTGTTATTGTTAATGGAAAATGAATAGTAGAACAAAGTATTAATTATCACGAATTGATTGTAGTTATTTTTATTTTCCTGTACGGCATTCAGATTTATGTCATTGTGAATTTGGTCATCTTTGTATATTGTAATTGTAATCGCTTTAAAATTAGTCCTCACATCTCGTACAATAGCCATAATTGTTGTTAAACATGCTATTTTGGAAACTACGTGGTGGGCTTATGTGAATACTTTTTTGGTTTTAGTTAAAACAAATTTTAAATTATTGTTACCAATTGTATTTAAGGTTTTTTTGTATTTTTATTATATCCTTATTTTTAAATGCTCGGATTGTGTTTAAATTCTTCATTGAATGAACATGCGTAATTTGAAAGAGAATACAGTTATTGTTTAATGGACGTTTCAGATACCTATTTAGTGTTACTAGACCTGAACTTGTATTTAGGTTACATACTAACATTAACAACTACTTCATTTAAATATTGGTATGTATTTAGTATAATAACAAAAAATACTAAATATTCATGAGGAAAAACATATTGTTTTGCAGATCAACCGTCTATTGATAGATAAAACAAGATTTTACTTTTAACTAAATTATAAAAGACACAAAAAACGGCGGGAGAAAAAACCAAAAAAAATGTTATTAATTCTCATCTCACCCTGCTAGCGGGTTCTATTTCTATAAGCGTAGTAGCCCTTTGAACATTGTATTACTATAGATATATCGTATAATATATATATATAGATTTATATATATATATATATATATATATAATCGTATAATATATATAATACACACACAACACATTTCCCTTATATTTACGGATTCATAGAAAATTACATTTATTACGTTTATAATATTAATTTATGTATTTGAAAAACGGTCAAAATATATTTCCATTGTGTAGATCCCACAACTAAGAATTCTAAATCGATAAGCACAAGAACACACAAGAAAAGATATCATAGGCTATTGTACCAGATAATTATGTTTTTCAAAATAGAAACACTAAAAACATAATAACAGTATCCAAAGTGTTTATTAGTAATAATTGTTATAATCGGTTTCTAATCGGGTACCTTACGATTAATTAGTGAAGACAAAGACATGTATGACATGTTACATAGCATATGGTTACATGTTAACTCAATTTTATAACTATCGCCTAAGCAATAATTTGTTACGATAAAATATTCTTGCCAAATTACATCACAACGAATATTTTTTTGAGCTATGTATTTTCAAGGACAAGTATACAAAGAGGGAAAACTAAGGAAGGTCGGATCGTAGATAATGTAATATTACCAGTATATTTTAATCTAAGAAATTATCTAGAGGAAGAATTTCAAAACAATCTGTATATTATCACAATTTTTTAATGAAATTGAAAACTGTCCAGTGGTATTCGTATGTCATAATATCGTGAGATTAAACGATTAATCTAAGAGATTATCTAGAGGAAGAATTTCAAGACAATCTGTATTTCACAATTTTTTGATGAAATTGAAAACTGTCCAGTGTATGTCATTAAATCGTGAGATTAAACGATTCTGGAGAGCGGTCATGGGTAGGTCTCTAATGTATGCAGTGACCCTCGTCTTGTTAAAAGTACAAAGCATAAATATCAATATCCAGCTCCTCTAGTACTGGAATAAAAAAGTTATTCAACATTACTACATACCGCGTAATTTTTTCCCCCGTTATCTTCAAATAAGTTAAAATCCAAACATTCTCTCTGTCGGTCGATACTGCACTTTGACGCTATGTAGAAGCTTAGGTTGAAATCTATCTTAGGTTATAAGCACTCTAATAACTCATTTTTGTTTGTTAACGTGATCAGAAGGGTAAAAGTGTGACTCATCAGATATAATCAACAGGTTAGAAACATTAGGCCTCATTTTTAATTTCAATTATTTATCACACAACACAACTCTTTTAACCATAGTCCATATCTTTAAGTTCTTGCATAATTTGAATTTTGTAAAGATACAAATGAATGTCGTGGTGCAAAAATCCTCAGCGGGGATCTGTTTTTGAAAACCCTAGCCAACGCTTGCTTGCTATCAGGCCGCCTGCTCTGGACTGCGACTAACTGCAACTCTCACTCTTTCCACATTGTTCGGTGTTTGAACAGTTTTGTAGACTTCCTTCCCTCAGTTTTCTTTTGGGTAGAGGCCGTATTTGTAAATGAACTTAACCCAGATTTTAATTGTTTTTAGATTCTTGAACAGCGCCGTGCCGACCAATGTTAAGTGAGTGAGTTTTTACACATAAGAATCACTGTTCTTAAAACGTTTCTACAGCAAAAGCATGTTGGTCAGTACTTATTTTCTTGGTTACATATGGATGGTTTTTGTGTGTAGTGTAATCGCTCACCTTTAAATTTGAAAATAGGCCTACATTTTTACAATAAAACTGCTGGAATAGTTTTATTGACGGGTGAATATATGAGAAACAGTCATTAGCCGCTAAATAATATAAATCACGCAAATTATAAACACTTTCAGCCATCCTCATGTGCTTCCTCTTTTTAGATCTCAATAATAGTAGTTTTTCTTTGAACTGTAACCAAAAGAAATGTATAATGATAATAATGATTTATTTTCGTTGTAAAGTAAAGGTTACAACATAGTACTTGTCGGAAAAAATACTGTCCAATTATACAGTATACGGACAGTAAGAAGTGAAAAAAATATTTACAAGTATTAACGTTTAAATATACTAATGTGAAGTATATATACAAAAGCAAAGATACCAGACGTAAAATAACGTCAGCATTCCGTGGCGTCAAAAATTTATTTACAAGTAAACAGAGATCAAATGATTTTTCACACACAAAATGAATAAACCACAAGTACCTTTTAGTTTGCAATATTATAATAAGTACAGTTAACTGAAAAGAATATTAAATTTTTAATATAAACCATAAGTTTAGGATTGATACTGAGTTCAAAAATTAAATACTATTATTTTGAAAAAGTCGTAGTCAATTTAATTTAATTGTACAACTGAAGTATTTTACTGAAGTAGTACTAAAGTATTTCGGTCCGGTGAATTCAAAACATTGTCAAAGACAGATTTGCTTACTTTGGGAATTAAAAATTTATTGTGCTGGATGTTTCTAGTTTTGTAGTGTAGGTCACTTGTCCCCAGTTACCACTTCTAACAAAAAATAATTCTAAATTCGTAAGTACTTCCCCAACCATATCAAGTCATACATACAACATATCATTTGTTATTCCCAAGAAAGATTTATTATCCAAAAGTCAATCCTACATATTTAAACTTAGAACAAGTCCTATTATTTGACAGTTTCAGTTTGTAAAAATATCAACAATTACAATTTGAAATTGTGATTTTTAAGAGTATGTTGAAAAAGTATAGCCTCTGAGATCAAAATTAACAAAACTTGGTTTTACTTACTTTAACTTGCATTTTATTTATATTACACCAATTTCAAATGGAAAGAAGATTTCATTTAATTTCTTTTAAAAATCTCTGAATGTTTTTGTCAGAATAAAAATTGCAACATCATAGGCAAAATGTTTAATTTGTCCATGTATATTCTGCTTTAAAAAGATGTTTAATGGATATTAATAAAAGACCTCCTTCCTGCGGCACTTCTAGCGCGACAAGCATGAGCTGACTCACGACAGCCTGACACTTCACCTGCTAGCTGCAGTCAGATAAAAAGCGGAACCAGTCCAAGGTCCACGCCCTGATGCCAATCGCCTCCAGTTTTGATAACAGAATATTGTGATCAAACCATATCTAAAGTTTTCTTCAAGTTAATAAAACACCGGTTACTTTATTGTTGTTAATAAGATTATTTTTAATGAAATTTGTTACGTTTTAATAAAGCATATTCCGTTGATTTATCCCTCGTAAAGCCAAAATTACATATGACTTACAACCAGAGCCGCAACTACATATTTTTTTCCAGGGGGACAAGCCCTAAATTTGCCGCCCTTATCTACCACTCAACATCATCAACTGTAAACAAAATGTTTTGCTGTTTCTAAATCAGCATGTAAATAATCTAGAAGTGCTTAATAACTATTATTATATTTGTTAAAAGCAGTTATCCGCGGCTTTGCACGCAATTTTGAAGATCTAAGAGCGTCCTTTTTAGTGAAATCATTTATGATGTAATATGATGGAGTTTTTATGACAATTTTTCACTCAAATGTAGGCATGTATCTAGTAATTATAATTTTTAATGCCCGTGGTTAAGAGATTTAAAAGTCAAATAACATTTTTACTGGCTTATATTCAGGTTTTGCGTGAGTCGAAGTATATATTTTTATGTTTAATTAAATTACATTTCTGACGCCACAGTTGAGTCTCTTTCCTAATATTTCAATCAAGGAAATACAATCAGGCCTCAGAAATCTGCTTTGGTTAAATACATATACTTCCGGCCCTCTTAATGTACATCCGTTGAACGATATCTCCAGTGTTTAAGTTGACTTAGTCTTATTGGTCCCCTTTAAGAAACAATATATACGAAGAAATTAAAAGACGGTCTACGGCCTTTTTACCAACATACGGTCTAAAAGCGCCTATTCCCACAGTTCAGTTTGCCTTGCCATTATAAAGAAAATATATACATACGTTTGGTTTTTCAAGCCGTACTTTTGTCAAAACGTCTACTAATGATCCTTGTAATCTATTTCCGGTCAAAGATACTTCAAATGCCATAATTTGGTTTTCCTTTTTTTAATTACGTTGAAGAAAATAAATATACTTTCGTAAGGTTGAAAAGTTTACTATGGTTAAATGTATCTATTTTCAGCCGTTTTAATTCACTTCTTTTTCTAATTAATTTACAGTTTCATAGCTGGAGTTTTGCGTTGTTGCACCGATCAAGAAAATATGTACACATGTAGGTTTCGAATGATAACTTACATGACATGAAAAGCAGCGTCCTGTTTTCCGGTTTACAACATTTCTGGTAATATATTTGATTTAGATTTTTTTTACCCCCGATCAAGAAAATATATATGCATATAAAAAGCTTAAAATTACTAGTTTGGTCGTTGTTGTTTTATATCCCTCTTCGGTATAAGGGATATAACAATACAATTGTTTCAACTATGTTCATCTTCAAATTTTGAAATAATCGATTATAATAAAACTTTGCGAGATAACATTTGTGTTCTCTTTCAGACTGTATTATAGAAAAGAATGAGTCGTGTTGAGAGTATATTTGTATCCATTACCCTGTTTTTTCTATTACACTTATGCAATAGGGATCCATCCCTCACGATGTTGGTTTTGAGAAAAATACAATAAACTTTACCTTTACACAAAAAAAATGTATGTTCAGAGTACAATTGTAGGGCTTTCTTTTAACATTAGATTATAATATTCTAAACTTAATTTAAATAAGATTTTAGTGACCAAAATAATCTATTTATTAGTTTTTTTGTTGTTTGTAAAATTTGTGACTTGGATCCTTATTGCAATTTTTGTGATATCGTCTATTGAAAAATTTGCAAACAGAGACCATTGTGGGTTGAATCTCTATTAAAAAAACAAAATATTAATGGTTTAGATACACTTTTTAGTTCAATAAACATTAATCAACATAGTTTTTTGAACTTCTTTTGTTATATTGTAGGTAGGTTTTCCTCTTTCTGGTTAATAAAACCACCATAATTACCACAAAAACTTGTTTTAATAGCTAAAACTACTAAAATAAGTGATTAAATCAAACACTGTTTGCTGTAGATCTTCTACTTTATTAACTTATGACTATAGTCAACAACTTTTTTAAACACTTAATTTATCCACATTTTTTATATAATGCACTTTGTTCAAGACCTGATGTCTAAACAAACTAATTTTTTCAATTTGAATTCGACTTTATTTGATGAAATGAATGTGTTATGGGTGGTAAAAAGCACTCTAAGTGTTAATTCAGACCAAAAGCTATACCTATTCCAAAATTTCTGCACAATCCGTATGGCGGTTTTCAGCGTGATTAGAGGAACAAACCTCCAAACATCTAAACATACAAACATTCAAGCTTTCTCATTTATAATATTATTGGGATGATATGATCCCATAATATGTTAGTATACAGCTCAATTACAGTTTTATTTATTCTGCAATCTTCTTCACTGCATAAAGGTTACACATAAAACCAATGTATAAAAAGTGTTAACGCTCAGCCAAAATGCCACGGAATGACATACACCATTGTTGAAATTATTAATTGCTAATTTAAAAAGCAGCCTAACGCAAAATTTAAAATCTGTAGTGTCAGTTCGTTTTCGAGATATCGTGTGTACAGACAGACAGATATACAGAAATGAAAATGTTTAATCGTCACGAGTGATAATTACCTATTTGATAATTAACTACTATTTTGTAATGCTAAAACATAAAATGTTGTATGGTGGTGTAATAATCTAAATGAGAGCTGGTCGCCCAAGAGTTCATGCTATCCTGAAAAATAATATTAAAATTTAATAAATCATAATATAAGGCTTAGGCTACTTGCACTAGACCACGGGCTGTTTCACGTAAAATGAAGAAATAGACATAGGCAACACTACACAACCGCCTAGCTGCCCGCATGTCGCTCTGGGATCATCTTAAAAAAAAAATACAAATTTGTGTGATTTACTAATAAACAATATCCAAAACGCCACATAAATCGGGCAGTACATGTATACCTTTATTATGTGTCTTGTAAAAAATTAATTAGTATTGCCGGTAGGTATTAATATTGCTGGCAAATAAGTGTATTAGTATCAATAAAATTGTATTTTTTTGATGCAAAATACTCAATTGATTGTTACGAAAAGACATCGGTAGTAATACAATCCCAGGAGTACACTATCTCTTATAAACCAAAATTAGATATACATACACTATTGGTAATATACATTTTGCGTTGGAAGATATAGCTTTAGGGTGGAGTCCAGGACTTTTGAAATGTGTAAACATAGGTGCCGTTAAGCACTACATGGTTTTAAAATGTTGTTTCTTAAAATCCATAGCGTTTTCAGTTTTCATAACAACCAACTGGCTAGCTTACAAAATAAATAAATATTCCTGGGGAAGTTTTGTGTTGTTAATGTCCTTTGTGATCATGTTAAATAGGCTTAATCCAGGGGAGGAT
Organism: Homalodisca vitripennis; assembly: GCF_021130785.1. Taxonomy (NCBI): domain Eukaryota; kingdom Metazoa; phylum Arthropoda; class Insecta; order Hemiptera; family Cicadellidae; genus Homalodisca; species Homalodisca vitripennis. Next base: position 8,781 of record NW_025780960.1, on the reverse strand, counting down.
GGTTTGGGTGTTGGAACCGCCCCTCTCCTTTAAATACATATATTCCAAATTATATTTTAAAACTGAAAGTATACTTGTATTTGAACAATTTGTCATAGTTCAGTTTTGTTTTAATTTATTTTGAAATTTAAACTATAACAGCTGACCACAAGACTCATGCGTTGTAATTTTCATAATGACGAGTCCGTTTTTGCGACCCGAAGGGTTTGACAAACATAATACAGACACTATCGTTTCCTCACTTCCCGCGCTTCCAGGTGAGAGAGACAGCGAGTAATGGCCATGAACGCCTCATCTCTTATAACGGCTAATTTGTAGTAGTCTTAACATAGTTCTCATCGCTTTCGTTGTCGGCGCTAGTCGTGTATTAGTGACTTTTGTTATTAATGAGTATTGATGTAGATAGTACTAAAAAAAATAAATAATACCATAAAACCTCTAGATATCTAATTTTACAGTTTATAAATATTATAATTCCTAAAAGGGAATATATTTTACTCTCTGTTACTTATAAGAAATTTACGTTCTTTGAAAGGTTCAAGAAAGGATCCGTGTACTTAGTTGATCTTTTTATTTTATTTCATAGGCTTCCTAAAAAGATGTAGAGCCTTCTCATTGAACAGGATACGGAGTTGACTTTAGTTTTAGTTCGCCCCACCTGATCAGTCCGGCATTTTCCTTCAATTGAATGTGCCATTATTGTACCTGTAAAATACATGTTTAATTTAAACATCTAGCTGTTTAATTTGTGTCCAAACAACATTTCATTCATCTTTTATTTTGTTTTTAAAATATAGGATAGATAGATGCTCGTTTAGGACGCTGAACGGCACAGAGGCTGGTCGGGCCGAAACGCGACATTTCTAGAATTGGGCACCCAAGATTTTGCAAGATGTGCACCCCACACGTACAAGTAAGGACAGTCCAGTAAATAAATGCTGTAGAATTATATAAATATATCTGTATATATAAATATATAATATTATAATATATATAAATATCTGTATATATAAATATAAATATTATATATAATATAAACATAATTATTGGTTGTATTATTATTATTATTATTTTTATTATGTATTATTATTTGGATTATAATTAATTTTATATTTTAATATTTTAATTGATTCCCGAAGACTGCGCTATGCACGTAATACGCAGTGTACTGATACTTAACAGCTGTTAATACTTTCACCTGAACTTCGTCAAAGAGGCAGAAACATTTGTTCATATTTAAATTTCAGAAAATATTAAAACTATTTTAAAGTGCTTGATCAGTAGTATAATGCAGATTGCAAAAAACGAAGTTATTAATCTAATTTTTAAATTTAGATTGCACCAATAATTCAATAAACCATGTAGTGCAATTGAAAATAATATTTAAACACTGTTATAAAAACTACCTTATTGCACAAAGCAGTGAATGTTTGCACATAAGCTCATCGGAATATGGTTAACTCTCTTGACATTGTGGTATGGCATTTTTATTGCAGCTAAAGAAAAGGAAGGGGAGCACACTCTACCCCTTATAAATTTTTTCTTGATAAGTGAAAACATCAAAATCACTTCAGTATCAGAAAAATTAATCTAAGTTGGATTCCAAAAACCAAACAAATGGGATGATTTTTTTTTGTAAGTGCAACAGCATAATCCAATAGTGTAACCGTAAATAAGGCCGCAGTAACTTTTAAAGTCACATTGTAAGATATATATTTTCTTCATCGGAAAAAGAGAGCTAACTATAAAAATGTCACCTTAAGAGTCATAGATCGAAAAAAATTGAAAGAGTCGAAAGAAGATGCTGTATGATCGAAGTTGGTTTTTGTTAGTACATATTTTCTTGAATCGGGGAAAGCTCAATAGTACCCGGAAATGGACGGAACTTGGAGCAACAGTTTTCTACACATAACATAGCTGTGGTAGGAAAGATGTTATTGAATTTGAATGTTAAATTTAGCTCCAGTTCACCTTCCTTTTATTGCAGCTTCTGTTATCTGACACTGTCTCAGGCTTGACTCCTAGTACCTCATTCCTCGGAAGGGATCCAAAGAATAGTCAGAAAATCAGAATGAAATTCAAAATACAAATTTAATCAAACCATCCCACCATATTTACGTTATGTTGTGTAGAAAACTCGGTTGCTCCACTGTGCTTTAGAGACCGTATCAGATCATCGTAGTGCATCTCCAGTTGTGCATATGTGAGATAATGAGAACACCACTCTATCTATTTGTACTGTATGTGTCATCTGATGATGTAAAGGTGTTAAAGCTTCGTTTTGAGCTTCTTCGTCGCCGACTTTCTTTGGATCTCTGCAGGACTCAAGTTTGAGACAGCGTCAAATACCACACACTGCTATAAATGGATTGTGAATTGCAGCTAAATTCAACATTCAAACATCATAAGTGCTTTGACAAAGTAGACAACGGCCGCGTGTAACAGCTGGTTTGATTTATAAACAAATAAATGTCTAATGAGGATAAATCCCTATCAGTATTCACATGCAGAACGTGTAATATCCATACAGTGTTTATTAAATCTCAAAATAATAACCGATTTAGTAAGGTTCTCTCCTGATTTCTTTGTATGTCGTTCTTCAAAAGACATACACAAAATGCAGAATAATAATAAGGCATAATGATAAGTTAACGAGGAGAAAGCTTAAATTTTAAACAAAACTGTTTTTGGTTATCATAATCCAAAATAATATACAAAATATTTTTTTCTTTTACTCGGATACATGTGTGAATACAACCTAATCAGTAAAAGATTATTCCAATGTGAATGTAGGTTTTATAGACTACTTTAATGTGATAGAAGTTTGAAATAAGATGTTTAGCATGTAAGAGAGGTCTTCGGGTCCCGGTTCCGTCAGGTATATCCTGTAGAAAAAACAAATTATAGTAAACCATTTATGGCATGGGCTGTGTTTTTTTAAATGCTTTCAAAATCTTTTAATTTGTCTTGAAAGCGGTGTAACAATATAGGCTACCGTATATTGATCAAGAAACTTCAAAAGGGAATGGTTGTTGGAAAACAAGTGTCCAAAATATTAAGGACTATTTATGAACTGGGTGTATCGAGTCATTCAGCCGATGTGGCCAGGTAATAAAACGTAGGTCGGGACCGGAAGATGGGCAGATAAAGAGATTGGAATGCGAGGAAGCGAGCAGCCAACTTAGTTTCGTAGCTCCGTGGGATCTCCGCCTGGCGCGCGCCACACCACCGAGTCTGTGTTTTTTCACCCAAACCACACATGTAGGAACAACAAAGTCAAAACCGATCTTCTTTAGAAATCAATCTATACTAAAAGAATTGGGCTGCTAATTGATATGTGCAGTTTTAACTGCAATAGTAGATATAATATGTAATCAAGAAGTAAAACAAACTTATGTATAGAGATAACTAAAATGCGACTGCAATGTCATTGCATTATCCACTACATGCGCCGTGAACGGTGGTTGAGCCGCTTGTCTGCCTCCATATTTCCCCTACATCAAGTGTCCCCCCTCCAAAGTTATTAGTATTTAATAAATTTGAACCAATAGGAGGTTGTGGCGCTATGCAACACCAGAAAGTAAAGACTGGCTCCATAGCGCCACAGAATTTTGGCCCGATTGCTCACAAGCGCCACAGCTCATATCGCCACAGCTCATAGCGCCACAGATTTGGTCGAGTAACTCACAGCGCCAACACAACCGAATAAATAATCGGATCCATGCTCACAGCGCCACAGCTCATAGCGCCACAGGTTCATAGCGCCACACATTTGGCCGGAGTGCTCACAGCGCCACAGCTCATAGCGCCACAGTTCATAGCGCCACACATTTGTTGTGGCGCTGTGAGCTGTGGCGCTATGAGCTGTGGCGCTATGAGGCCGCACCCTGAATTTGTTCTTGCATATTATAGCTTACTATAGTTGTAGTCAGTAATAGCAGAATTATAAATTTAAAAATATGGGAAAAAATACCAAATTGGGTTATAGTAATGTTTCATTGTTGGATTTGAATTATATACAGGGTGTTAGAACATGTATACCCATATTAGACTGTTTTATTTCATTTTGTAATAGTTAAAATATTGACGGGAATATAAAAGGAAGGCTTAAATCATAAGGTTTCCTTTTCTATAAATCATTCAACTTCAGTACAAAATTTCTGGCAAATCCGCCGCCGGACCATCTGTCAACAGAGGTTTGTAGCATGTTAGCAGGTGAATGTTTGTTGACACCTTCCCAGCAATCTAGTTTGTGAGATCTCGTCATAGGTTTTGTGCAACTTCTTGTTCTAGCTCAATCATATAATATTGGTTATTGGATTATCAAACACCCTATGATAGGTCTTGTTTATTGCTTTGTAACCACAATGGTTGTGTAAATTACGTTATATGAATTCTATTACTGGCATATTAAAAATTTCAGTTTCTATAATATCCTAATTGTTTTCAATTTTATAAGAATATCCCAAAAAAAACTTATATTTGAAGTTGTTAAATTGTGTTTTTTTGTCAGTAATATTTTTATATATTGCACAGGAAATACACGCATACTGGAATCAATATTTACCGATTTTGACGTGGCGGGAATTAATTATCGTTCTTAGAATATACCAAAAAGTTTCTATTCTCCCAATTATTCCCAACAAACACTCGATAACTTTAAATTCCTATACTTTTAAAGGATATCATTAAACAAGACTAGCACATTAGCATATTTAGACTAGCACTATACAAGGTTCGTTTCTCTCTAGAATAAATAGAAGCTTCACTATATGGCACTGTGAACTAGACACTCAGTCCCACTCGCAGGAACTAGAGCACTAATAATTGCTTTACTCTTACTACCACCGAGCCGGTACCTATTGGTTATTATTTATCTTAGTTGCTTAATGGGTATATAGGGTTTTTCCGATGAAGCCGGAGTTATTGAGTAGCAATATTGCCATTTATTGCTGGAGATAGTCCTGCCCATTTAATGTGATAGGTACAGCTCAAGATTTTGAGGGAGTGGGAACTAAATTTTATAATTATGTATTGTAAGCTATATTCTATTTTGAAGGATACAAAAGTAATTTTTGATAAATACAGGCGTCTGAAGAAGTAACATAAGGTTGCTTTATAGTTTGTACCAAATTTCAAGTACTTGGCTCTCTATTAAAAATTTTTTTTTTTTGGTGTGTATGTTAAATTTGATATATAATCCAGCTAACCATATTAACAGGAAACGTGCGTGAGCTTAGTCCTCTAAGTAATCCTCAATATAATGCGTTCAATTTGTAAAAGAATGTAGGGAATAAAAATCTTTATCTATCCATATAGTATTTCATGATGTTTCATACACGTTATAGAGATCTGCCTGGGCGTTTGGGATTAGCCCTACCATTCGCAAAAATTATCGCCAATAAATATTTTGTTCCACAGGACAATACATGTTTATAGAACTTAATTCTACAATAACTACAAGATTGACTTCAATGAGTTCACTCAGGGGGGGGGAAAGCAAAGTTTCTCTTCTTGTCTGTTCAGTTGCTGGGAAAAACTTGTTATCTCCTGAATTGTTCTGCCTGTCTCTCTCTGCGAAGGATAATCTTGCCCCCCGAAATGAAAATTCTTTTTTACATTAAATGTATCTAATATAAAAACTTGAACCTATCCAATTCCCATCATTAATTTATGTATTGATTTTCCGTCATAATACCAATTTAAAAAATTATTTTGTCTATATTTATAGAGTAGCTTATAAAATATATAGGAATAAGGTTCATTATTCCACAACCGCTTATAGCATTGGGCTCTTTGGTTTAATTATAATAATAATTAACCCCAATGGGCCAATTATATATCGTAGTATATATAATTATATAAATATATATTTGATATATATTATATATCTATATCCCTGAACTTAAATATTAAATTTCATAATTCTCAATTTCTTAGCAAAAAAACTGGTCAATCAGGCCTTTCATTCCAATTTTCCACGCAGAAGCAAATTGGTAGACGAATGCCCCAGCTGAACGGCCTTCCACGTGTTTTCGCTGCGCAGCATTAACCCTACTTCAGTTTCTGCCGGGAAAACATCCCGATAGAGAAGGACAAGCGTTCGTCAAGAGCTCGGATTTGAAAAAAGCCCGCACTCCAAGAACGATATGAATTAGGTCGTCGTTATCGTACCCTCGGAAAGTCACGCCTCAACCGAATGTAACCCGAACCTTTCCCCCATTCAGTGATAAGTATTTCCTAAAGTTAGCCGCGCCACACGTCAGGAACTCTTGACAAAGAGAGAAGGTTAATTTTGCCCTTGGCCGAAGTTTAATCCAGGCATTCAGGTCTCTTAGGAGTTGGGGGACCTACGGCGAGTCGGTACCTATAGTCCAACCTTTCGCTGAAATTAACCTACTTAGGTTCTCCTTTCCTTGCTATGCCGCTTTATTTTTCGTCCTCTGCTAAGATGCAATTACGTTCTATAGTAGGCTAGGATATATTAAGAGATCTACCAGTCACCCCTGTCTGTGGACTTTATGGTCGACTGACCCTCGAAGACGTACAACCTAGCTCGTCGGATGAAACTATCCCCAGCCAATTTACGGCTGCGTATGTGCCATACAAAAGGTGGGGTTTCGGATTCCTGCATTTGCCGCTGCATCTCGCTGTCTTTGATCTCTCAAACGGAAGGACGACTAGTGAAAATTCGCGTAGTCTACCGTGGGGTAATGGTAGCACACGGCTCAATCACCCAAAAAAACCCAACAGCATAGGCCAATAGTTTGCGCATGATAATCAGCATAATGTCTAGAATGCATCGCTCGAAAGCAGCATCTATTCTGTACGTGGACGCGCAAGGCTATCCCCGCAAATTTGTGTGATTCCAAGAAGAGTTGGTAGGGCACATCCTCTCAGAATATAGTCTTATCCAGGTGTTTAGTGTACGGACACGATTCATTTCACCAAGTCTTGCCTTGAAGTAGTCCCCGCCACTATAAGCACGATCGGAAACTGTTCATTCTGCCTCAAAAATTTCTCCTTGTTTACTCTCGTAGTGGGAATAATTGGGCTGGAAACGGTACACGCTGAACGCCCTTTAGATACTCTATCCAAACCTCTAGACGTGGCCGCGGTTCGCTGATATCTATGACTGGGGACTTGAAACACTGTGGACGTGTCTGGCGATCCCATGACAACTCCAGTTCGCCCAGAAGCGCGCGCAGTTTTTTCCGGTGAAAGAAGGTACCACGAGAGGTGCGGGACTTGGGTCCGGTAGGGTTTACTGACAAATCACTAATCCGTTGTGCACACAAAATTGGTCTCGATCACGGAGTTTGCAGGAGTTGGTTTCCTTCTGGAGGAACCAAATCGCGTGTTTCGTTATTACATCGGGATTTTGGGCATCCAGAGCCATTCCTGAATGAATCCTCATGTCCACCAGTAACAGCCAAGAGCATGATCCTTTAGATGTCTTCCACACCACATTGGCGCGCAATCTAAGCACAGATAGGGTTGTTCTGTGCTGGCTGTATAGCCTTATTGTCTTTACCACCACGCATTCCAGACATTCGATTTACTTTTTACGCTATTTTGTTAACTTTCTCAATAACCAGTTGTATCTCTTGTTAATATATATTTATTTCTTATTTTTCTAATCCCTCGTGATGGTTGTTATATGTCAAATATTGACTGTCATTGGTAGCGTAATTCTTCTAATTCTTTTATGATAATTTCTATCTGATCGTCAGGCAACAACCGATTTGTATTTGCGCTTGTTAACCTTATTTGATTGTGGTTCCTTTAAATACTATTGTATTACTTGTTTTCGTTCTTGAAATAAACTTGTAGTGATGATAGATAAATGCTTGTCTGAACTAATTTTCCTGTATTTGGATTTCACGAAAAAATAATAAAATATTACTGGGTTGGATCCATGTTATCTATTTTATTGCGATTACTACCTTTTGATTTTAAAGTATATCTACAATCGCAAATATCTCTCAACTTGAATAATGAATTCTCTTATAATGTGTCATGTTTGTGTTTTTGGCAGAGTTTACGTGATCACATCGCACTCGTGTCTTGGTCGACGACCGTCCTGCGACACTGGGAGATTTGCGCGCTGCTGGGATGGTGGCAGTTTGGGCGCAGGTAGGTCACCCTTTGCCGCCATTTCCCGGTGTTCTTCCAGGAACAACAACAGTGTGAGCAGGCGGGGAACAGCTACGTGGAACCAGGGGCCGATCTGAGCAAGCGTCCGCTCGTGGTGAGCTTCAGGGCGCAGGTAGTGCCATAACCTCCGTCAGCTCTCTGGAGCCTTCGGAGGCGGAAGAGGGGGCTGTGAGCCTCCCTCCCCCTCCTCGCCAACCATCGACCTCCACCCCCACCCGTGTCACAGCCCCAGCCGGTATCCGCCCCTGTGGCCCGTGAACCTCGCGTTGAGGACATCGAGATCTTCCAGGAGTGGTCAGCTCAAAATACAGAGCTCCGTCCGCCGCTCGGCCTCCACCCTCAGACAGGACAAAGACAAGACAGAGGCCGAGGAGGGACAGGACCCACTCAGGATAGTTCGAAAGTCCTTCACTGTACCTTGTCTGGGTGCTGCACTGAAACTCTCAGGATGACAATAATCGGTCAAAAATTGATCTGTCTACTATAAGCCCTAAGGGGCTATGTGTTCTTTGACAGACAAGAATAACCATATTTGTTTTGCTGCGCTTTCCTCTAAGAGTTTTCACCTTAGCATATATCATCAAAACAATCTGCTTTCGGAAATATTTACACTAACACTGAAAT
>NW_025780959.1:47500-93832 GCF_021130785.1 Homalodisca vitripennis | reverse complement strand
AAATTTTATATGGTAAGGAAATAAATGCTGAAGAGAAAGGAATTTAAAAAGGATTTTAGATACAGAATATAGGATGTTTTAAATGTGAAATTTTATACATGGTGCAAAAAATGTCAATAATATGAGACAAAAAACTGTATGCTGTAAACGACTCTCGAAGGTTGAGCGAAATGGAAAAGTGTTGATTGCTTATTTTTAATAGGTAATAATTAGATGGTTCACATAGACAGAGTTTCACTAAGTCCCAAAAAGGTGCAATTCGCCGCGGTACCGTGGAAGTCAATGTGGGTTGTCTCTCGCGCGACCGCCAGGACCCCCGACTACGGGACCGTGCATCTATGACTCCTTACGTCGGTATGTGTGCAATCACTGTTTCGGTCGCTGTAGGGAGACGTCTGGCTTAATATCATCCTGGTATTTAGATAAAGCCATTAGGAGACATAATCTAGTTACTCATCATTGACATGTTTTTAAAATACAATCCCTTAGATGCTGTTTATATTCAAAATATATTAGTAAAAACATTATTTCATATTCAATTACTTTTACGATTTTAAAACTACTACAGATAATATAGAAGTGATTTGGAATACGAGGGCACAGCATTCGATGGAAGATTGGAGTTGTTATTGTTTTTAAAACGGGTTATAAATCATGCGAGTGTATTAAATTTGCATGAAAATAGTTGAATGGGTCCATTCATAGCTACTTCTTATATCTAATATGAATCCCATACAAATCAAATTTAATAGCAATGGAATTTGTTTTCATTACATTTCAATGTCTCTCATTTAAGGGTACAGTTCCACTTCATAGCTTATTATATAAGGGCCTCTTTTAAAAAACTTCTAAAACGTAACAATTTAATTACATTCCTGTTGGTGTTAAAAAACAATTCAAATGTTTTACAGGGTCCTCCCGAAAATTAAATATTTCCTCACTATCTAACCCGTCTTTCTTCAAATAGTTGTAAGATGAAATTTTAATAAACTTTAAACGTACAATTATGCATAATAAAGGGAAGGTTATATATCTGTGGTTATGATAATACTATATTTAGTAATTTTATTCCTAGAGTAGGCAGAGTTAGTTCAGATATTTTTTTGGTGTTCGAATCAAAAAGAATAATATATCAATTAATATATTTTTTATCTATATTCATTTGGGTTGCGGGTTTTTGTGGGGGGTTTTTGAGGGTTATGGGGGTTTTGATGCGGGTGGTATCTAAAAATGTTTGGGGGGGGGGGTTTAAACAAAACTTTTGCGGTGTGGGGGTGGGGCGGAGGTTTTTGTAAAAACTATGAAAGTAATTGTACATTTACTTGGTCTGGGGCGGTCGTGTGAGTGGTCGATCGTTAATGGCCCTGTGACTTTATAAGGAACTCAGACTGATTAAGGCTGTGCTGTGCCAGGGCACGGTTTCTGGGATTGACAGCTAAATTAAACGGTTGTTTCTCATCCACTGATATTCATATTAGGAACTCAGACGGATAAGGACAGTGCCAGTGGCAAAATTACATCCCGGTTCTGGTTTTGACTGCTATTTAAACAGTTGTTATCATTCCTGTATCTGTTCAGGATACCTCTGACTGATATTAAAGCAGTGCTGTGCTAACGACTTCAAGGGGGCCGGGGTGTAATGGGGTCTGCGTATTGTGTTAAACGGGGGTGGTGCTGCCATGGTTCGGAGTGGTACTGCACGGATACTGGAGTGCATGTGTAGGGTGGGACAGGGGAGCTGTGTATGGGGAGGGGGTGGGGGTTTGAACGGTTGGTACTCGGTGGGGGGATGCCAGGTAGCTTGTTCTAGGAACTTTGTTCTGATGATAAGGCAGTTGAAGTGCTACAAGTTACATGTTCTGGTATTGTAGACTTTGAAACGGTTGTGATTCATCCCTGTATCTTTACTAGGATACTCAGACTGTTCAAGGTTGTGCAGTTACCAGTATTACAGGTTCTGGTTATTGACAGCCTAGTGAACGGTTGTTTGCTGTCCGGGATATGACAGAAACTCAGGGATCCGGCTGTCCGGTAGATATGGCAGGGCTGGCTTGTGTCTTGAAAAGGTGCGGGGGGTGGGTATGCGTTTTTTTGTTTCGGGGGGGGGACTGCCGGGTGCGTCGTGGTACGCTGTCATGTGTTGGGGGAGGGGGCTGGGCCCTGATTTCTGGGTCTGGTATTGACAGACATATGTATCTCGGTGTTTTGTTTATCTTATAAGGGTAGCTGATGCGGAATCCGTCTAGTAATGCCATAATAAGCGCTGTGCAGGTGCTTGGGTGTACTAGGGCGTGGGTGGGACCTTTGTTCTGCGTGTTGGCTTGGCTGTCATTTACGGGTGGTTGTAACAGCACGGGTGGGAGAGCGCCTAGGTGGTAAATCTGGTAGATTAGGTTTGTGCAGTTCAAGATTAATGTGTTCTGGTACATAATAGCGATTGGTTGACAGGTATGAACTGTTGTTTATCTTTGAAAGACAAAGGACTATATTATTTATTTCATCCCTGTTTATACTAGGAATCTCAGACAAGATAAAGAAAGTGCAGTTCCAGATACAGGTTGTTCTGGTATTGGACAGCTAATTAAACGGTTGTTATATCATTTCCTTTTATCAGGAACTATGTCAGACTGATAAAGCAGTGAATTGTTTTATTCATGTTATTTATTTTTTTTAGATTTGTAGTGAGATATTCTAATTGTATATTGTTTTTATCTCCCTAAATTTTATTATTTAAAATTTTCAATAATTATTTCTAAATTATTTTAATTTACCTTGCCCACTTTGCATGTCCTTATCACACTAATGGTTCTAGCAGAGAGACTTATATCTACCCCCCCTCACCACACCGTAGTTTTTTTATCCTACCCTCCGATTGTGTTGTGATTATTATATATATATAGCCCCCCTCCCAATTGCTCCATAGAGACGGCCCCAACGTGCAGTCGTTTGTCCCCTCTAGGCCCCCAGAGATTAGATTACGAGGTTTCTGTCCAAAGGCTCAGTCTTTGTTTTTAGGCGGGGTAGTTATGTTCCAGTTCTGTAGTTCTGGTCTTGACAGGCTTATGTCTATGTGTTTGTTGTAGGTGTGTCTCCTCGCATCGTACGTAAAGAACTCGTGTTGACATATTTTTTGATCACTCTGTTGTGTGTGCTATTACAGTTTCACAGAGAGAGTGTTGATAATAGATAATAGCTCACTCCTGACCCCCCCCGCGTTCTGTGTCACTCCCCCCCCCACCCCCCCCCCCCCTATCGCACTGATAATAAGCCCCACCCACCGGTGTGTGTGGTGTGACCCCCCCCCACCCCCCCCCCCTCCGCTCCCCCCATAATATAAACTGTGTCCAGCACACACATTCCCCCCCCTACCCCCCATGTGTATATATCCCTGTTGATCCTCCTGATATCGCGTATGATGTGGTTGAGTGTTGTGATTTGTTTAGGGGGGGGGGTGTGTTTTGTTTTTTGAGTGGGTTTTTTTTTTTGCTATCATCCTTGTATGCATTAACTTAGAAGAAACCACAGACACCGGTTAGGTTGGGCATATATTCTCTTTTTTTTTTTTTTCCAGAAGATACACGTTCTGGTATTGTCCGAGCTGAGGAAACGGTTGATTATTATCATTCCTGTATCTTCACCAGTGCAACTAGAGAGACTGATATGGCAGTGGTTATTGCCACAGGGGGTGGTCTTGGGGCGGGGAGAGTCCCTGTTTTACTGGTCTGTTTGTCTCTTTGAGCTTAGGTACCTCTTAGATGGTTTATGCAGCTGAGAATGACGTGGTTAGGGGGGGGGGGCGCCAGTGAGAGCTTTGGGGGACTGGTTGCTTGGAGTGCTGGTACCTGTTTGTTTACGATGGTGGGGGGGGTTAGTCGAGCTAAGATGCTGGGTATCAAGTATTGAGGGGGTAGGTAGGGGGGGTGGAGGGGGTGGGGGACGAAGGAGGGGGATGGTGTACGATATGGGGCGTAGAGACTATTGGGGTGTGTGGGTGGTGTGGTGGTCTGTGGACATGTTCTTGTTATGTTGTTTTGGAGCGTTGGGCCCGTCACCAATAAATAAACAAGTACTTAATTCCGTCACATTTGTAATTGCTAGATAATGGTTATTTGTTTAACCATTTTTTTCTAGAATTAATATTCTATTTGGTGTAGAGTCCAGGAATAAAAAAAACTATGTTTACTAAATTATGAAACCGATCCTTCAGATGCTAACCTCATTCAGCGTTTCATATTTGTGCTAATTGTTTTGTAACTGATATTTCAGTACTGCTGTTTTATTATTACAATTATATTTTAACACCATGCTATTGTGTTGAATGTATGAATTTTGGGCTCCAGTTCACCTTCCTCTTGACAGTGTGAAGCACCGCGATTGTTATTGTTCTGTAACTGAAATAGGATAACGTTATAAATAATTATAAAAATCCATTGCTGCATTTAATTTTAAATATGTAGAGTAAACCGAAAAATCTAGTAATCCATTTAATTGTGAATTGCAAACGGATATTTTATCAATTGTCTTTTAAATTCTATAAAAAACCTTATTTCTTTTAATTATGTCGGGAAATACTTTAATTGTAGTAAACACTTCACAATGAGGATAAATTTTTAAAACTTTTAAATTGATGCTAGATTACATCCTGACAATCAACGAATTACAGAGTACGCTACACTAAATGCTAGTAACCAGCTTCGTCATATATATGCATCGCTTAGAAGAAGAGCCATTTAGTTCTGATAACAACAAACACAAGGAAATAATTTAAGTATTCAGTTGGCCAAGATATATAATTATTTACCGTCTGGGAATTTAGTTATGCTACGGGACTTTAATTCGTATACTATGTTTATAATTTTTATATAAATTAATATTCCATAATTAAAATTACAATTAGATGGTATGAAAACACCATCAAAGATTACAACAGAGTATCAGCGAAAATTGGTCTAATGCTTTATGTTTTGGATACATGGCCTACACGTGACACCTTGGTAATGGCGTTACCTTTACCTTGATTTCATAACCACACAGGTTCAAAGACTTAACTTGGAACTCATTTTTACATGCTAAATTATATAAATTACTAGCAGTTATCAGTGGTTTTTTTAAATTAGCATAACCAGTCCTGTCCAATCTTTATCTGTTAAGTTTGTATCACAAAATAGACGAAAGGTATCACAATATTAAATTTAGCTAGTAACATTTGGAATTGTTTACAGTGAATCACACAAAATCATGCTACACGTTGCTACCATGGTCTCTGGGCCCCCCCCCCCACCCCCCCCCCCCCCCCCCCCCCCCCCCCCCCCCCCCCCCCCCCCCCCCCCCCCCCCCCCCCCCCCCCCCCCCCCCCACCCCCCCCCCCACCCCCCCCCCCCCCCACCCCCCCCCCCCCCCCCCCCCCCCCCCCCCGGGTCAGTACCAATCAGTCTTTTCGATAACCTACAAAGTACACAGGGACTTACCTTGAGAAAACACTGTTTTTTTTTTACTTGGCAAATAGTAATATGCAGTTACTAACAGTTTCCCGCGGTTATCGTTACGAAATACAATACGAACTGTGACAATCCAATTATGTAGGGTATCACAAAAAATGGTCACTATTAGTATTTTGTATGCAATATTAAAGAAGAGAAAAAATGTCAAAGTATAGAGACGCGAGTTTTCTACTAAGCTGATAGGAGGTTGGTCTACAGCTGAAAGATTGTGCATAACCTATAGAAAAAACCCGTGTTCCTTCTTCATCATAATCAGTTACTTTTCTAACTTCTAAACAGCAATCCGCAAAAATGAACTAACATAAATATCATAGCCCCAAAGAATTATAAGTAAAGACATAGACAAATAAAAAGTACCAACTAACAACTAATTTTCATATAGATTATAGACTTAATAAAAGTTATTACTTAATAGTGGTATAAAAGGGGGATTGAATCGTTGATTATTCACAATCGGGTTTTAGATTATTTCTAATATATAAATCAATTTTATTTCTATCAGTATTCTACTTGATAATGGTAATCGGTATCTTTAGAAGTTAATTATTTCATAATGTGGTGTTGAATAAGTTAATTTATTTTGCTTTTTGGAATCATTATCAGTAAAATATGCACCGTTTCTATTCTGGTGAATGAGTGTTAGATGTTTGAGAAAATACAACCAAATAGATATTTATATCAATGCAAACTGGGACATAACTATAAGAAACCCTGCACTTTAATGAATTACCTCCTGACACACATTCCCAAATGAATTGCTATTTATTTCTCGATGTAACTATTCCTCTTGTAACAATTCTACAAGTCTTCAGACATACTAATTCATTATATGTTATGCCCCATTTTATTCTGTCTTCAGATGATCCTATAATAGGGTTTGCATCATAACAAATATATTTGAAAGAGTTATTTTTTTTACTTGATGGGAAAAGTCCATCAATCAAGATAAGAAATTTATTTAATAACCATAAAACACGGGTGTTTATGCAAAAGGACACTGAGCGAAAAAGTGCTTTAACATAAAAAAATTACCGCTACATATCTAATTGGTAATTTAGCTCATAAAATAAAATACATTATACATTATGATACGATTGGAATTATAGGGACTATATTTTGAAGAATAATCGTTAGAAATTTTTTGGATTCCAATAGTTGTTTTAAGAAAACAGGAACTTTAAACGGAAAGTTTAGACACGCCCATAATTTGTATCCGAGAGTTATTCATAGATGGTTGTAAATTATAATAAGTTTAGTATACTCTTATCAGTACTCAATACATTGTCGCCATACACCTGGGCGTTTAGCCACTACAAACTTTCATATATTAATATACATTGATAATTTTAAACGAAAATTATAAAAATGTAAATAAAATATAAATATATTCCTTAATAAATATTATAGATTCTTTTATAGGAAGTTTTAGAAGTTTTTTGATCGTACATATTATTATGAAATGGAAATGAAAATAAAAAAATTAAATGAATTTATGCCTTTATTATAAGGAAGCGGATGTTAGGGCTATTTAGTGCCCTCTCTACCACTCTACCTCAATAAGATACAGATAATTTTTTTTATGTGACAGTAAATGATTGATCCTTAAACTAATGAACATAATTTTAAATTAAAATAATATGCTTAAAAATTAACCAAAATAAGTATACAACTATTTAATAATTAATAAAATAAAATTTATCAACAGCTTAATATGATGGGAAAAAATTTAAACTAAGTTAAATTAAAAACTTAGAAATTAACAGATAATATATTTAAAGGGAATTCTCGTTATTTACTCACATTTAATATTATATGTTATGGGTGATGGGAAATAGATATAAGTTGTAAATCTTCCTAATTACATAGTTTCATATTTGTGTAATACTGAGTTAAAGAAGAAATACCTTCCTGTTTTTTGCTCAATTTGCATTCTAGTGTAGATTTTTGGTTCTTTAATAATAGTGAGTATAATGAGTTTTATAAAACATGATGTAATATGTTAATTCATAACCTTTCTTTCCTCATACTATGTCACTGCATACTTTATTGCTTTCATCTGAGAATGATAATCAATTTATAGTCGGAATCTATATTAAATATTATTAAAGAGCGTATAGATGTGGAAGGAAATGAATGAATGAATGTACTTAGGCGAAGCGATCGAAAAAGTAGGATCCACTTTTGCCTAATTATTCATGCATTATGCAATTAAACATGCTCAATACAATTGATTATTTGTGTAGCTAATACATGAGATTAGTTTAACTTAATCTTCAAATAACAATTATCTTGATGTAACTTGATTAAGTTATAGTCAAAATAACAAATTTTATGGTCACGAGAAAATGAATCTCATAGAAAAAGCCTCAATAAGGAAAATCTACAATTTGTCAATAATCAGATTCGACCTCATACTATTGTAACCACTAATACAATCTATCATCTCACAAGCATTGAGAGTAAATTCTAATTACTGTTCAATAATCAAGTTTCTGGTCCTTTTCAACAATTTACTTCTATTTATGATTGAGTTAACCTCTAAATCCTTTCATAGTTATTTATCATTAAATACTGGATAAAATCGGTACATGGAATAAAGTATCCGCGAATAATTTAGTTGGGAGCAAATTAGTGAACACGTACAGTACATTATTTTTAAAATGGCTAAGTAATTGAAACATTTTTCTTCCGGTCATTCAACTGGGTTTAACTGTTCTGTATGTGTAGTTAACTAGTATTCTTAAACTTAACTTCCAATTTCTTAGCAGGGAAGACGCCAAGGGTGGAGGCTGTGAAACTTATACTAACACACAATCTTTGATATGCTGGGTCGCGTCCTGTCGCCTAATGGGGCTCTTGTTTTCGTCCCGCTAAGCCTCCTCATTTGTCAAGATTATTTTACTAAAACCTTGGCGGAAAAGATATTACTGGCTGCAGGAAGTCTCAGTAAACTTTTCTAAAGAGTCTTGATGAGTTTTTGAACAATATAAATATCTAGCTAGCTATTTATATTTTAATATATCTCAGGATAAAATATCTATACCATCAATTATTTTTATTCATATACTAGAGTTTTCCAATATGTTGATTGCTTTGCAGATTTACTAAATTTAGCTATAATAAATGTATTTACTTGTTTTAAAAAAATACTAGAAATTTGATAACTTAATTAAAATTAGCCCTAAAAACATTTTGTTAAGGATGACTCAGTAATAAGCTGACAAAGGATTTAGTTAGAATTATAACCTTATGGTCAGAATAAAACAAAGAATTTCATTAACTATTCTTTTTTTTTACAGGTTTTTAGAACGCCATGTAATATAGGCTTAACCAAAACTGTTCGGCGTAATGTGGCCTTTACACAACCCCTTCCGTTGAATCACACCCACTCTCTATAGCTCATTGCACTCTTGAGGTTTTCCTGTGGTTTAGATATTTAGGCAGAAAAACCGTACAGAAAAAGGTTTTTATCAATCATTCTTAAGATGTTTTTCTATGTGGTAACATTTTCATTATTTTTCATTAAGTTAGGTTTTATAGAAATTTAATAAAAGCTCCTGTTAGGGATAGGTGAGATGAAAAAACTAACTTTGACGCCAAATGTTTTTATTGACCTCGCACCACTGCATTTTACCTTTTTCTGTATGGAATAAAATACATTCAACATTTTTTTAACTAACACAACTTGGGATACCATATTAAAGTTTCGACCAAGTTCAAGGTTGTTAAAAAAAATACTTGGAGGCCTAGGGTAGGATGATTGGTTTATAGAATATACTGTAATCCCAGGGGAATCACCCTTTTTCAAAGGGACCTTTGATATAGTAACGATTTAAATGAAACTTAAGTTTTCAGAAGACTATTATAGTGGAGACCGGGAGACTCTGGATTCAAGAATTTAAAAATGTATAATGTTCAAGAACTCTTCCACAGTGAAAACTTAGCACTAGCAGTCAATATAAGGGTTCTAAACTATTGTGTTAACCTTATAATGTAGGCAAAATAAAGGTGCTAGTTTTGAAAAAAAAATCTAAAATTAGGGTATTGGTACAGTATAATAGAGTGGTGCGTAACAGGAACATTTAGCTCCTTGAATATTTTGCCTTAATGAGAACATGCCGATATTTTCGGGTGGCTCATTAGTAGTCGGAATTTTTTAAATAAAATATCAATACCACTATACAATACATAAACTCAATTACTTTGATACAGAGATAAGTGCAAAATGACGTTAAATTATTAGCTGATAACTGAATTCGCTCAAATGTGTTCTATATTAAAATATCATTTTTATTTCATATAAAATTAATATTATATCACATTGAAAATTACTTTTTTGTAAGTTAATGAAAATCAGATAAACCACTAATACCTAATTTAAAATAAATAATAATAGTTGATAGAGCATTAAAAGGTACAAGGCACAAACATTTAAGTGCAAACCTATTGCTGTGGTAGCAATCACGCTCATTTACAATACAATCCAATAGTATCTAACTTAAAAAAAGGTACAAAGATCTTCATCAATAAAAATTACTAACATATATACGGACATTTAAGGATCATATGAAAAATCATAATATAATAAATATTAGGGGGCGGTTTCCTATGCTCTGGCACATTGACTAAATTCATTGATCTAAAGTGGCTAGATCATTCGGTGAATGGCTGCCCCAAATTATATCCACCATTTGACTAAATCGAGATCATTTCTCAGTTTATAAGAAAAATCTGAACTAGGAAATACAATTGTAGCCGTACAGGGTTCTATCTTTGAAGCGCTGTTTCCAGTAATTGATTTAGAAAAATGGGTTAATGGTATGACTATACATAAAAGGGTTGCCCCAATAAATAATTATATACGTAAGTCCGTTTGCCAATTTTTAATAAGTGTTTATATATTAATTCCAATTACTAAAATATAATATGCTTGCCGTTTTTAGATGGTAAGTGATTGTATCTAGAGATATCAAAACCTTAAAGTAAAATGTTAAATTTTTACTATTTATTATTTCATACTACGAGTATTTAGCATTTCTTTAGGCGTTTATTATGAAAACTATAAATTTATCATATTACTTAACAAAACGTTACATCTTAAAAAACCTGGAGCAAAGTACATTTTCTTAAAGGCATGTTTGGTTTGCTTTTTAAGCTGTCTCAAGTTTGAACATTAATTTCCAAAAAGAGGCCACTGAAGAAAACAATAAATTTTTTATATAGTCAATAAAGAGTTTCTTTCGTCTTTTAAATACATTATCATTATGTATCCAAACATTAAAAAAATGTCATTACATAATCGTATTCCATTCAACTATTTATTAGTAATACAATATTTTATATTTTCTCATAACTGTAATGAAAAATAAATATAAACTAGTTACATTTAAATATTTATTATCTTTCATCTAATTTAATTAAAAGGGTTGATATATTGAAATCTTTAAAATACAAGCTACATCAGGAAGGAAGGTTTTAATTTAAATACATGATACCATGTCAAGGAAACAAATTAGGGACTCTAGGGAAAAACAAGACCGCTATTAAGCGGAACCTTGGGAGGAATACGAAAACTTCATTTAGTTGTTGGTACCGTTTTCTAAACTCCACAGTAAATTAAGGATTTATTTAACTAAGAGATAAAGGAATACGGTGTAATTATGGTACTGTGTTACATAAGATCTTATGATTCTGACTGATAGAAATGTTCAGAACAAATAAAGTTGTTTCAATACACAAAATTAATCCTTTCCGGGTGCTTAACATTAATTTTATCTTGTTAACTAGCACCAATGATATTCCTCCTTCATAAACGATTACACAATATTTGTGTGTAAACAATTTTCATTAATAGTGTAAATAAATTGATTTTGTACGATATTGTAATCAAATACAGTAGTATAAAATGATTACTAGACCTTAAAGTTACCTTAAATTGCCTATAAGATGGCTAAATAATATGCTACAGTTTATTATATAGGTATAAAAAAATGTTATTTAATCACTTTATATCCTTTAGCTACCTCTAACATCTATAAAGGTTTCAAGTATAAATTCAGCCTGATTTTTCTTTTTTGTTCATAACATTAAAACCAGTTACTAATGTCATTGCACGTTCTAATATATCCTCCATTTGCTAATATAAATAGACTGCACAATATTTTAATCACAGAAATCATAAGAAATACATACAAAACATTACTCTAACAGCTGTTCGTAGATGATCCGAAGGAACAGATTCTACTTCTATGAGTAAGATTAGTCACAAAAGTCAGTATGTGAAATTCCATAATTATCCTTGAAATCAAATTTGCAGATACTTGATCAATAATAATTCATCTTAATATTAGTGTATTTACATGATGTTATATTTGGAATTATTGCCGTATAATATATCGGCGATTCACCTATCAACGCTATACAATATTTATTAACCACTCAGATACATCAGTAATGATTTTATTGTACAAAACTTTAATCTTTTATTAATATTATTTTTACGGAATTAAATCTCAATAATGAGCAGTAATCGTGCTTGGCGTATATTTTAATAAAAAACTTCATTAGTGACCTAAATTACAGGGAGTTTCAAAAACTTCACGTTCAGTACAATGCTCTGCAGCTGTGCAAACTGTATAGAGCAGCCCACTCGAAAATAGTACAATGGTGGATGGTGCGTCTGCTGCATTTCACTTCAGAATCTTCTCCAAACAGAGTGATCGGTTTTTACGTGTATAGACTATTTATATGACCTTCTCGTCACATCTATAATATTAACCAATATTCTAACAAAGAACAAAAATTTATCTCTATACTTTGGTCCATATAACTTTACAACAACATTTCTGAGTCTTAGCTGTAGCACAATATTTGTTATATAGTTAATTATTTTAGTATTCAAACAGTAGTTTTATTTATTTATCAAAATTATTTTACTATGTATTCTGATATTTTCCTGTTAACGTGTAAATCTTGCTTTCTGCACAATACTAATGTGCACATGTGAATGTGTTTTTTCCATAAAAGTATTTATGTTACTCGTATAAATAAATTTGTACTAATTATTGTATTTAAGTTTCTCAATTTTAAATATTATCACAATTTTTTTTTTCACAGTAGTATACGAAACAGGGCTTTAAATTAGTCGCATTATAATATTACCTTATTACTAAAAATTAAAAAACTTTAAACATTATGTAAAAATTTAATAGCATATAAAACAATATAACTTTAAATATAATATTATATTTTTATATTTGAAATTACCCGTGGTATATCCATATTTTAATTAATGTCTACTTCTGCTCTGTAGTCTTATGAACATTATCGAATACATAAAACGCAAAGAGTCCCAAATTACCAGCACTCCATTTATAAGTGCTGACATTATGTTCGTATTTTCTCCGTGGTAAAAACAGCAGAGTCCTATTTCCCTCAATTGAAACAGTTCAAATGTGCACATAAAGCAGTTATTGTGAGAATGGTTGATTGAATGTGAATATTAAGTTTAGCTCCAGTTCACCTTCCTCTTAGTGCAACGTCTGGAGTCTGACGTTATCACAGACTTCACTCCTGGAATATGGAGTCATGTTTGTTTGAAGAGGTAAAACATTTCAATGACGAAGAAGCTAAAAACGTAAAGAGATATTCTCATTGTCTCATCAGTAGCACAACTACTGAGTTAAGTACGTTTTAGACTAGATCTATAAGCACAGAAAGCAACCGAGTTTCCTCCACGTAATGTAGCTTTAGTGGGAGCGGTTGATTCAATGTGAATGTCGAGTTTTACCAATAATATTATAAATACAGAAGTGATTTGTTTGTTTAGTTTTTTCTTGCTTTAAACTATTTAATCAATTGTATTTAAACTTTAAATGGAAATTCCCTGGTATGAATATAGGCATATTCATATTTCGAATCCTATCCCTTCGTGCTACACCGTATTGGTCTCTAAAAGTAGCGAAACATCCTATATTAGTCTCTAAAGTTGTATAATATAATTGGAATATCCTATAAAATTTAATTAACTGTTTTTTGTAAAACATGGTTTTATGACAGCAAAAGCATACGTTACACTAATTTAACCGCTGTGTAATGCAGATAACAAAGACAATGATACCATATAACATTTATTCTAAATTGAGCCTGTAATGAATGAAACTCGTATAAGGAAATGTAAAACTTTAAAACACACTTTATTTTAAGTTTGTTATTAAAAATATCATTCAAATACTATTATAACACTCACCTTAATAAGGAAAAGTATGAATATTTATGCGCAAAAAACATCCAAATGCACACGCCTGGTTAGCTCGTTTTCACTTCAACAAATAGGTAAAATCTTTTAGTGGTGCATACATTATTTATATTCATGAGGTGCAATTTCAATTTTTAATACAGACGGACAGGAGAGACGGACGAAGTTAAACGTCAGTTTAGCCTGAATAGAAGGGTTGAGATATTCTGTTTCATATTAGTGTGACGGGACCAAACTAACATACCAAACAAATATAGAAACCAACTTTGTTGACCATTAGTTCCAATTGTCACGTGATAATGTTTTAAACCTCACACAACCTAAATCTTTATTCTACTTGAGGTTTATTGCTTTTAAAATGTCTACATGATTCAGTTTTAATTCTACTCAAACTATATCTTAATCGGTACTAACATATAATTGTGAAAAACTGATTTTAGAAGCTAACGAACAATGCTGATAGAATCTTAAATTAAGGATTTCCGCTCCGCTTTTCAGAATTTTATTTAGGTGGGATATCGTGCAACAACACCATGAAATTGTAATAGAATTGAGAGAAACAATTTTACATACGTTGGACATGCATATAACTATTATAGCAACGAGAAAATCTGGAATAATCCATTTATAAAAACTATATAATGCTTAAAAATTGTATGAAGTCGTGTTGATTAAAGTGTTGGATAAGAGTTTATTCATGCAATAAATTCCTTAATTCAGCTGCGACACTAAATTTTAAATACATACTATTACAAATTACAAGAAGTAGAATTATACGTTTTCGCTCAGTCTTAATTATTACTAAGGAATTTTAATAAAGGTTAATTAAGGCTATTCCATTTTTCTAGTTATTTATATTAACTTGTTATTAACGTAATTAGTTCTTAAAATTGGGCAATTCGTATCATAGAGATTCACTCCCATGGCATCTTAAGGGTTTTTATTGCAAACTCTGCAATCTAAGACCACTATAATTATTAGTAGTATACAATATAATATAAAAATCTAATAAACTGAAAGTTCTTGTTCATTGCTTTTTTATTATATAACAATAAATTATCACGCTACTTACTCAAACAACAATAACTATCACGTCTAACAGCATTGAATTTGGAATTGGATTTGGAAATCATCTAATTGATTCTTTTATAGTTCGGATACCAAACATTGAAAATCACAATTAACATTATGAAGGTCATTTTTTTCCGAAAAACTTTAATAGTGTTTTATATTGTTACCTTCTTAGTGTTCAAGCCTAGAGGTAATACATACCCTATGTATATTGCTATTCTACGAAGTTCCAAATGAAGATACAAAAAATGTCTTTCAAATTATGTTTGGTATTTGTAAGTACATAAACAATTTTATTTCAATATAAAACGTATTAAATTTACAAACACCAGATAAGTACGCCACACCACGTGTCATACGGCAGACTTTCGCTGAGATTAGATGTAAATTTCAAATGTACACACCTAATTTACTATTCGAGTTTATCATACAGATAGATACACAGTCATGGTACAGGAATGAAGCTGTAAATTTTATTACTTTTGAATGAATAAGGTGTATGTGTTAACATTGCATATGGTACAAATTATATGATTGTTAAACAAAGTGATTACAAAAGAATGTATTCTACTATTTTCGTTGCCATCATGGTTACACATAAGGCCAATAAAGACATTATTTATCGCTCAGCAAAATCCCATGGATTGACATACACCATTGAGTTCCGTGTCAGAAAAGAGGTTTTATAGACAATTTAAAGTTTATAAGTCAGATAGTTTTTGGGATATCGTGCAGACAGTCAGATAAACATTTAGTTTCTTTTTTCAATTCGGAGAGGATTCGCTGACGATCAGCAAGTAACTACAAGAGACAACAGACTACAAAACACAAGAACAAAATCAGACTAGAGTGGCTGGAAAGAATAACTCTTTTTGAGCGAAGAAGACCCTTTAGAACTATATTGTATATATTTAATTGGTGGTGAACTACAATGGAAAACCACACCATGACAATGGAAATCCCCTATATCTGAAATCGTTTAACATTAGGTAATATCTTTTGTTTGTTTGTTTGTTGTGGACATTAAGACGAACATACATATGTAACGCAATATTTAGATCGGTTCTAAAATTTAAACACTCCTAGAGCACCTCAATAACCTAAATGTGAAACAATTGTAAAGGGCAGGAAGAAGATTGATATAAGTATAAGTATATACGGGTATACTTTTAGCGATTCAAAGTTTATTGAAATTCAATTAAATTAGGCTATTAATACTTATACAAATTTCATAAACGTAAATAAAAGTCATTTGACAGGTATTTGGTCTTCCGATCATATGTTAGTTTGGCAATTTAAACAAATATGTGTGAAAGAAACAGCTAAATACAAAATAATTGAAATCGTAAAAAAAATAAGGGCTCTGTGGGTGTAATGGTAGCACATTCACCCGGCAAGAGAGAGATCCGGGTTCGACTCCCGGCGGAGCAATTACTTTTTGCGATTCAATGTTTATTGAAATTATATATAAATATATATATATATATATACATGCTTTTAATCACGTAAACATGGCAAACTATACGACAAACGTGTTAAGTATAGGAACTGAGATTTAAACCAGAAATATTTCTTCACTCGTTAACCTGAAGTAAAAAAACAGTGATATAATTTTTAATTTGAAACTATAAACAGTTGAAACTTTTTATAATATGTACCTAACATTTATAATTATTCTCAATAAAAAAGTATCAAAAGCCAATATATTATTACATCAGAAGTGCTCACACCAATTGTACTGAAATATGACTAAGGACTTATTATTCATTTACTCTTAATAATTAATCTTTAAACTTGGATCAGAAGATTGGGTTATATTTCAGTGATTTATACTTAATTTTTTTAGAAGTGTTACTATATGGTTTAAAAAGGCTATGCGTATGACGTACCTGTCAATCAATATAAAATAACGTGTAAATCTGATGATAACTGCTAGATTTTAACAGTATTGCTGCATCATATAATTGTTATTACGTTAACTACTATAAAGTTAAATTTTTAGCTACAATTTACGAATTATGCCAACTCAACTTTAATGTTGCATTACATTTGAACTAGAAATTTTTTTCACCTAAGGGCTCAATTTATCAATATTTGTAATACTGGTTACATCATTCTGTCTGAGAACATTGCAAGTTTCCATATCTGTGTATTTGTTCAAAGCATAAAATGTAATAACCATCAGTTAAAAAGCCTTCATTATCCTTAATGATTACATAACATTAAGTTTAATTTATAAAATTTATGTAAATTATGAGAAATTTAACATCAAATTTTACATATAGCCTGTAAAATAATTAAGATGTATAACTAAAGATAGAAGGAATATTATAGCGTAATAATATCAAGTGTTTATCCAGTTGGTGAGTCTCTGAATGCATGAATATGTAAATGTTTACTCTGCTTCCAACACTTAACTCTAATTGCTTAATTCATGTTATCTTTAATTTTCTATAGTGATCACAAATCTAAATCCGTAAGGATATGTATACGAGTGATAATTCTTAAGGAAACATTCAGACATTGTCAGCAACGAAACCTAACATGGATCAATAGAGGCTTAGATTTATAAATAAAATGTATGAAATGTATACTTATAAACTATACTTATAGAGGCTTAGATTTATAAATAAAATTTATTTAAATATAATATTCTTGTTTACAGTCATAAGGCCCAGATATCCATGAGAAGATTAATCTATTTAAAATAATTAAGATTGCTAAATTCATAACTGCGTCAGGTAACCGGTTTTTATTTGTTAATTAAAATATAATATTGCTTATAATTTAACCTAGGCGAAAATAAAAAAGGGGCCAATCTAGCACTGTAATTTGCTTATCCATATTCAGTTAATTCAATATGAAAAACACCAGTCACTCGTTACTTTCAATTTAAAAAGTCTCTACTTATTCCAAATGTATTTTAAATACATAAATTTATCCATCGCCGGCATTGGTTTCAAAAACATAGTAATTAACAATAACGAATTCATTTATTTGTTTAATTCTTAACTTTATTCATTTAGCTGCAAATGATTTCAACGCGTGGGACAGATATGTTTTGATTACACATTTATACAAATATAAGTATTAAATTAAAATTATTAAATATGTTATCATTAAGTTTTCATAGTGAACGGATATTCCAAAAAACTATGTTTTCAGTTAATGATCGTGAAAGAAGTAATATTAATGATAAATCTAATAGTAACTGTTTGGTCGTAAATAATATTTAAAATAACACCACACAATAAGTTAAAATATCAATCAGATATAGACAAAGTGGCCCCAGTCACAGGTTGTAGTTCCTCGGTGTGTTTATGAATTATGTTATATTCTGCTGACTTTTCAAGACGCCATCACTCAATTTGTAAGGTTAAGGAACTGGTTACAATAAGGGGACACAGAAAAAACCTGCAAACACAGACATAAAGGGTGATGACCCAGAAGAAGTGCTGTGGCGCCATTTCTATTGTGTCCAACAGACCAGAATGGTAAGGAATATTTTAAAGATATTTTTACAGACACTTATAGGTACAGATGGGAATTCTTTTAAAACAGTTTTCTGTAAATTTTGATATTTCAAATGTGTTTTCTTAATATTATAGATTTTTTGCAACTAGATTAAAAATTTGATATAAACGAGTTCTTGTTTTATCACTTGTACTATAATGTTTTAATTCTTTGGGAATAGTATTTCATTTACAGTAGTACCATACTTGAAATTCAGTGTGGAATGTATTCATTTACTAAATACATTATTATTGAGTGAGCACTAGGGTGGCCTATCACTTTAAGGGCTAAAAAGTTATATTTATGTATATGTACTCGTATGTCCGCATGATATATCTTGTACGAAGTGATCTACAGACTTTTAAATTTTGCATGCAGCTTAATTTCTAAATAAAACAATTTTTCAAGTCGCCACTTGGGATTTGGCCGAGCATTAGTAAATACTTTTATATTGGTTTCATGAGTAAACATTGATATAAGAAAACACAATTTTGTAAATAGGCTGAGTATTTCAAATAAGGTTTTTGTCTATCCATGGCTTTCAGCAGTTTTATTAAATCATATCACTCAGTAGTCTGGCATAATTTTTAATTTTGTCCAGCTAAGAGCTGAAAACTTTTTTTACTTGTCTGTGCGAAGATGATTTATATACATATAGATCTGAAATGTGGCATTAAACTTCAGTGACGCCAGTAGTACTGTTTACCTTGTATTCATTAAATAATTTGAACCAAACATCTATTTAGCTTAATATATATATATATATATATATATATATATATATATATATATATATATAAAATTTCATCTAGGTTATTTTTCTTTGATGTAAATCTCATTAAGTTTTAAAGCTTATGAAAAGGAAATAAAACCTGTAATATAACTACCTTTAATATTACATACTCTTGTATCTGGTATCAAAGGTGACCACAATGTATTTTGAGACCACAGGAATCGCAATCTGATTCCAGTTCAGAAAACAATATAACTGACAGACATAATTTTAGTATCAGAGGGATCTAGTGCAATTATTTTGACCTGCCTTTGTAACCAATGAGACGTCTAGATTCTCAAAGCGAATAATGTTTGGTTATGATTGATTCTTACTGCATGCCTTGATTAAAATCAATGGTAATATTTACCGATAGAGTGAAATGAGCTTCACAAACACTTATATTTTGTTATTTTGTAGTTTGTACTATCTATTGGTCTATTGTTATAACATAAAAGGCACACACAACGAAGCTATGATGGGATTCAATGTGATTGTTAAATATAGTTCCAGTTGATTTTCATCTTAATGGAGCATCTGAAAAACTTTTGCGTAGAAAATTCGGTTGCTCCACCGTGCTTAGAGAGTGCTTTCCATTCAAATAAGCATCTGGCGAGTGAATGAGAATACCTATACACCTAATATAGACCTAATAAGTATTTTGTAGCCTACTTGTGTCTGATGTCGAATTGATATAAAGATTTCTTTTGGCCTCCTTCATTGCTGACTTCGATTTCTTCTGAGCAACATGACTCCAGATTCCAGGAGTCAATACCTGTAATAGAGTCACATTCCAGACCAAGGTGAACTGGAGCGTGGCTTGCATTTAGCAACAATGTACGATATTCCATTAATGGCCAAAACCCATGAGTGACATTCACCATCATCGCACTCGATATTGCCAAAGTAGATACGATGCTCTATTTAAAAAGAAGTCTTTAGGTAAGTTCGTTGAGATTCTACACGGACAGAAAGGCAAAATTCATTAACGCTCATCCAATAGGGCAACATATTTGCAACAATGTTATTTATTAATTTTAATGTTTTGATCTTGAAAAAAAACGATCTGAGTCTTAAAAATCAAAATGGGACATTTTTGTGTTGGCAATATTTAAGTATTTTAGTTTATTTTGGGATAGAAACAGACTTCGCCTGTTTTTTACTACATTAACAATTTCATATTACCTAATTTTAATAGACTGATGTACTCACGTAAAGTACGTTTTTTTAATAAATATATCATATTTTGACCGGTTTTATTGATTCATAAACGTAATAAATTAATCTATATAGCAGGTTAAGAAAAATTGAGCCTGCATGCGCGCACGCGCAAAATTTACAAATTTTAGTCTTGGCCAATACGTATATCGTAAGACTGAATAAACCTGAATTACATTTTTAATAAATCATTATCCTGCGTTCCCACAGCCTTATCAATTTCATAATAAAATGAAAATAACATTTGTTTATTAACGACATTACGGCTTCAATCGATACCGACTTGCTCATTTTTGCAAACGACATCAAGATTTTTACACGAATTTTCGGATAGCTAGGTTGCAATAGAAACTTGGTGTAACTTCAATAAATATGTCCTTAAACTTGAAAACTTTTACTCCATCGATCAATATCTTTTCGTGACTTGGGTGTGATTTTGACCCAGGATCTAAGTATGGCTCAACATGTTGACACCATTTTTAACAAAACATACAGGGCTGTGGGATTCTTAACTCGAAACTCACGTGGCATGGGAAACGTTTGGACACTAAAGACGTTTTTTGTGTTTTTGTAATACCTTAGTACTGTTCGGTGGAGTGGTTACCACATTAAGCCACTTTAACAAAGAAGATTGGGAATGTACAGGAAAAATTCCATCGTTTGGTTGGTCTTCAAATGGTTTTCGAATTTAAGAGTGGTTACTTTCTTTGAGCTGTAGGCCTTTCTAAAAATGAACACGATGGAACCTAGACGATCTATAAATGACACAAGGTTTTTATAAAAGACTCTCAACAACCTCATTGGTGCACTAAAGGTACTAACTCATATTGATATCCACTGCTCTGGACAAACAAGGCCTTAGGAACTTTTTGCTGGTCACTACAACCTTAGAAACTAGAAAGAATTTAGTACAATGGAGAGGATCCATTGATTGGCAAATATCGAATTCTTCTAACTTGATCTACCTGCCTTTAGAAAATGTCTAATGTCCATACTGTAGGACCCTGCTCTGTGATCATCGTTTGGAAAAGGACATTGTTTTAAAGAATTGGCACAAGTTGTTACCAAAACAAACACAAATGATAGTTCAAACTGTCTCACTTGATTTTAATATGTCTTGTTGTTTTTCCAATCAGCTTGCATAATAACTGATAAACATTACATCTTCTTTATTTGCATCCAGTAGTACTTATTGATTCTGTTGCTTATTTTAGTCAATTAGACCTTAGTCGGTCTAATTTATGTAAAATAATTCTTATTATCTTTGCACTTTGTAACTTGTATTCATATGACGTAATATCTTGTTAATTAGTTGTCTTTTATTAAATATGTTAATTAAAGTAGCATTAGAGTATATAATTCGTTGTCTGCTCTTGTTACTTATTCTTATTATTATTTGTAGTACGGTTCTTGATGTTCATTGTACTTTATGGTAACTTATCCTTTAACTTAAATCATTGCTTGTTATTTGTACTTATTGTCCAAAGTGCATGCTACGAATATAATCAGTTTTTTACCATTTGTCACAATATTATCTTGTCAAAATGGTTATCACCGTTGAATTTA
The DNA here is from genome assembly GCF_021130785.1 of Homalodisca vitripennis. NCBI lineage: Eukaryota > Metazoa > Arthropoda > Insecta > Hemiptera > Cicadellidae > Homalodisca > Homalodisca vitripennis. The sequence goes on along the minus strand of NW_025780959.1, from coordinate 71,934 downwards.
ATAAATAAATAAAACAAATAAATGGTGGGAGGAGCATTTGTATTATGTTTGTTGACATAATAATCACCAAATTTGCAAAGCTTATATATCCACAAATCAAAATATTTCAAAATAATTTCAATAGACATTTTAAAATCACATTTACAATAAAACCAAATATGTTCCTTTGGTTCATTAACCAATCTATATGAATTGTTTTGAATGCTTTTAGACATAGAGGTGGTTTTTAATTATTTGTTTTCTTGGTAAACTTTCAGTCTTGCTTTTAAATCATAAGCATATATACGGGTAATATTTAACACTTTGTGTAACAAACGACAAACTACGTATATTGTATTTGTTGTTATGAAAATACTCCTACAATATTGAACGAGTTACACTTGGATAAAGAGATTTAACAGGAATTATTTTTAATAGAACTCTTATTTTGGTTTATTTAGTAAAACAATAAAATTGGGTACATTTAAAAATTTTCTGTACAGTAATTGAAATAAACAGACATTAGTCCAACGATCGTCGATTTACACGCCTCGTCATAGTTTAGAATGAAACACAGATTATTAACCAAATATCCTTGTCTGACTTCTGAAAAAATAGGGTACATTGAGCTCAGCAGATTGCGTAGTATTAGATATTAAACCAATTAAAAACTGCAAACACACAGATGAGACAGAGACGAAGTAGAACATCAGTTCCAATCTGACTGTAAAGGGTCGAACCGTGTTCCATATTCAAGTGACTGGACCAAACTAATATGCCAAGCAAATAGGCACATAAACTCTGTTGATTAATGGCTCTTATTGTCATGTATCACTGTTGCTACATCACTTAACTTGACTTTAACTTCTATAGGTATACTCATATTTGATTGGCGTGTAGATCAAAATTGAAAAGCATTGGTGGGAAATTGAATTAGCGTAGTTCTCTACGCTAGAAAGACTTATTTTCGAGCATGGATCTGCTAATTTTGTACCTTGTGCAAAATATATTTCCAAATCCTAGAAGCTATAAGCATTTAGAATGTTGGTGTTTTCGGAGCATATAACAATTAGCCTCCTACTTATTACATATCTCTGGATGGGTAGGAAAACATTTACTTTCTGACTAGCTGTCTGCCTGTCCGTCAAATCCGCACAATATTCAAAGAACGAACTTCACTACAAACTAGAAAGAAAGTTCGTATGAACCCTCGTTTCTGTATAAGCGACAGCAAATTCAATAGTTGTGTATGTTTACTTCTTACATCACAAGATATTGGTAGTATGAGTAATAACTATCTCAATAATAAAATCGCAGATTAAATAAATTTGTTAACAAAAACCAGTGCACTCAAATTTAATTTTAACAGATGAAATAGTAATAGAGGTAGCCTAATAAACTGGCCTCTAGACTTAAGATTTTCATTTAACCATGTTTACCTAAACCCCTGCTTTAATTAAAACATGTTTTGTAGAATATCGTAAGCCAGTTTCATCAAAAGTCATTATAGAGGTCTGTTTTACTCAGCTCAGAGATATGATTTCTATTTTCAACTAAATAAATATATAAAACAACAAACAGTATATTTATTACTCATAGTACACACACATTTATTATTTTAAATGGGTGGATTGTAAATAACATTTTAAGTCATGCGATATTTCGACCTCTCTGCTATCATATTTACTACATCCTAATAAAACTTTAATTGCATAAATATTTTGTGTAATCGGTGCTAACAATCATTAATGCATTCATAACTAATTATGTAATTCTTATTAATTTAAATATTTATCCATATTTTAAAACAATGTGTTTTCCGGTTCGTCACCTGTATTTGTCACGATATCTGTACCCAGATCATAAAAGTAAGCGAGAAGCCAGGTTATACCGGTTCCTCATAAGTGCAAAATTTTTTAGTGAGCCGATGAGCATGTTTTGGTATTTATACGTGTTCCTTCAGACTTTGATGAGTTGTAAGTTATCTATATTTACTAGATATAAAAATTTTCTGTTTATAAGTATGACTTTAGCATTCGTGCCATTACGTTTTATTGATTATTATTCAATTCAATATAAACTTAACATTATTTCTTAGTAATTGGCACTTGGAGAATAAGTCAGACACAAAATGTTAAATCGTAATTCTTTGTTTTGTAAATGTACCTATGGAAAATGTCTAAAACGACATAATACCTAAACATTTATTGCTAATAAAGAGCTATATATAATGAGCTAAAATAAGTGTAAACCTTCTGTGCTACTTACAAATTAATGTTATGGATTGGTAGAGATTATTAATCGTGCAATATGCTACTTCCTAACTCTATATTACATGTTAATAATGTAATACTTGCATTATTAATCTTAAATTGCATTTGTTTATCCTCAATAATTCATCAGAATTCAAGTACGATTACGATCTTATCATAAGTATTTCTATACAAAACATTATACAAATTAAAGTTATTTAATATTTAAAATATTATAAGTATATTTTACCACACATTAAAGAACATGTGAGGTAACACTTTTTATCTTAGATAATATTACTTTTGTGATATCGTGTTCGATTAATGTAAAGTATTTATTTACAAGAACCAACAAAGGTGTTTAAAAGTTACAGCCGTACAAAAAATATCTTAAAAACAATTTACAGTAGTAATTATTACGCATACTTAAACACTGTGCGCAGAAATCTCAAATTGTCTGTAGTAATTGTGTAATTGTGTATTGTGTGTATTGATTGTTTTAGTAGCTATTTTCAAATATAATTTAATTACATATATAATTTAATAAAATATCTTGTAAGATATGTAAATTGTTACAAATTGAGTAGTCTTGTGTTTGAAAGCTATTAACCATAAAATTTGACATTTTTAACTAAACTAAGGTTTTATTTTTAAACACGCAAGAATATAACTTTAGATTATGTGGCGTATATTCCATATACATAAAAATTATAACAACAATTTTCTTATAAAGAAAAAAGAACTCAATAGGAAACTTGTCTAAAAATCTTTCACTTAGTACATTTTCTTACTGACGGCTTTATATCTTTTTCAAGGAACCTAACATTAGAATAAGTCCGTTTCTGTCTGAGTGTTACAAAATGAATTAAGGCGTTCAGTACGTTTTGGAGGGCTTGTTGATAATTTTTTATTTTACCTTTAATATTAACTTATATTACATATTAAGAGCATTTTTAGCGTGATCCTTTTTCTACATTGCAAAAATAAGCATGTGTTATTTTTTGCACATGGTCTTCATAAATAATTTTGTAATAAGAATATTTTTTTCTGTGGCATATATTTTACATTTAATAACATCCAATGAATAATAAATAATACGCAATAATTAATATAAGGTGTGAAGGATATCAAATGAACATTATTATATAAAAAACACCCTTGATAAATTATTTCCTCTTACATAAAACTGATAAACAGTTCTCTTACAGGTCTTTTGATATTTTGTTAGTTTTGAGTGATGTTTCCTTACACTAAATAAATAGAAAAAAACTCACAAAATACTAAATAAAAAAGGAAATCCTGAGGATACTTTTGATTTGTGATCTTATTATATAGTGAATCTTCAATATCTTTTTCTACGTAACATTCAAGGTACAATTTCATAATTATAGACGTTTATAATATCCACTTATTACTGAATTTTCACGTTAATAGCAAAGTATAATTCAAATAACTATATATGGGATTAAATAACTATATAAACTACAAATAATTGTACACATTAGTATTTTTTCCAGCTATATAACTAACGAGGAAGTAAAATATTAACTTCGAATTAAAACTAGATAGTTTAATTAAAACAGAGATAAATTATTTAGCAATTTGTTTAAAATTAACGATCCTGCAACCAATGTTTTTTTATTACACTAGAAGCAAGAAGTGCAATATTGTTCATTAACATGCAACAAAACTAACGAGCACACTTAATTAGGATTAATTCTTCGATGACCAACATAGTTCTATTTACTCTATTGTTTTGTTCTAATTTAGAAAAACAAGCAACCTATTTGGAGTGTCCAAAGAAATTTACCAAATATTTAACAATCCACAAGAATGTAGACCCGATCAATATTTATCTATGTCGAACTCACCATTACGCAAGGACATTAAACGTAATTTTCCATAAAAAAAACTAAAGGTTCCTTTATGAGAGTAGAGATGCTTTAAGAAGTAAACGAGTTTAAATTAAATATTTTTAAAAACGTTTATTGATGCAGCCGTTTTACTAAATAAAAAACACAACTACCTGCTACTAATAATATTTTTGTTACTTGTTAATGTATATCATAAAGAAAGGCAATTTTAATATGGTAGAAGGTTTTATCTACGTACAATAAGGATTTAATAAAAAAAAATCAATTAAAAGTTTAAAATTCAAAATTTGAAAAAAATATACTTTATATTTTTTAAGTTTTTTAATCATATTATTTTTATATTTATAGGCAAATTTGATTAAATCATAATAAACTGGAAATATGTGTGTGTGCTATGATGATAAAATCTTACCTTTGTCTATCGAGTTCTTGATTATAGTGCTGAAACATTTGGAACGATTCAATGCGAAGACGGAAGAATAATTTATATCACACAATTTATTCATTTTCAAAATTTTTTGACGAGTAATTATCTCATAAATGTATTAATTATTTCCAATTTCCGTTAATTATTGTTTATTTACTTTTTTCAACGTGTGTGTGATGACTTGGCTTTTAAATCACAAAGAATCAATTTCTATTCTTCAATGGAATAATGTTAGAAAATTTATGATAACTTTGTTTCAGTTTAAAAGTGGGTAATCTGGATAAAAATTTGCGCCACACATAGGTCGTTTTACATTCCTTAGGATGATTTAACGTTACCGCCATACGCCATTTGTAGTTACCCTGATGTGTAGATAACCGTTGTGGAGAACCATTGGAAACCTATTTTATAATAGTCTTAGTTTCCCTTAGCTACTCGTCCTGCCCTCACTCCTATACTCTCTCCTCTAATCTCAATATAAATCAGGGAACGTTCATATCCTGACACAGAGTAAAATCAAATTCAAGACTCAAAAGTTCATAATTTTAGGTCTGCTGTGCCTCATTTATTAGCTGAAGCGGATCTGACCGATATGATTCGTGGTTTGAGCTTATTAAAAGAGGAACTTTTGTGAAAAATTCATTAAGGGTCGGAACTTACTTTATATAGGTGACAAGGCATTTTACCTTACAAATAGGCAAGAGAATGTGAGGATTTTTTCACTAAATTGTGGGATGCTGAAATTAAATCAGGTATCATTGTCTCTCTGCAGTTAAGGCCCTTGATTAATAGTTGCAATTTTGAGATCAGGCATAACTATAATTTAGTCTGGAACTGTATGAAAAAGACGGTAAAAATTCATTATTACATAAACCCTATAAATGTGTGACATATTTTATCGAAATTCTGACAGAATACCGTGATTCATTTCAAAATTTTTCAATAATTTTATCACAAGACATAGGGACGTAAAGTAATGACCTCTGAGAACTTTTTTATTAAGATATTTTATGTATTGAAAGAAGATATCAGGGGAAATTGCTTTCAATAATGCTGGTGGACTATTACTGGACCGTTGAAAGCAAAATATTCAAGAACGTGTTGTACAACCACTTTTAATGTAAAATATCCAGATAAATATTGGTGAAATTCAGTAAAAAATTTAATACAACCATTTGAGTGTTATTTAAAAACCTTGCGTGAAGATAATAACTGTTACCTTTTTTTTATTTAGTATACAAAATACTACAAAGCTCATTCAATAAAACTTTGAAAAAAACTGCTTTAATATTGTTGCCCAGTAAATGATGCCTATTATAATTAACTGTAAAAGAATTCTTAATTATTATTTATATTATAGTTTTTTTAACTGTCCTCGAAAACTTAAGACGTGTTTAATAAAACTAAATCATGGATTCATATATTCATAGTTTTTAACTACAATATACTTATTTAGAACTATATCTGGATATTGGGGGCTAGATAAGCAATAAAGCAAAGTAGAACAAAGGCCAAAAGAAATAACTTCCAACTTATAACACGTCAAAGAATATCTAATAACCATATCTTAATACCCCTCGTATAGTGAGATTCCTGAAATAGGACATTTGTTTATAACTTATAAGTGAGAAAAACAATTTAACGTGATATTGCAGTCATTTATGTCATCTAAAATTAGAAAAGTGGGAATTAATTATGACTTAAACCAACTCAATTTAATTTTAAAATATGTATTTTTAAAAGTTCAAAATCAAAATTTTAATATAAAGTTTAAATTTTTATATTCTTAATTCAACTGTTTTTAAACAATCTTTTGAAAAGAGTCTTATACGTGGGGACTGTATTAATATAGATTTTATTGAAAATACTAACAAAAGGCTAAAAAGCGATGTTTTTTTTTTTTATACTTAACATTTACTCCTAGTTCCTCTCATCATTATAATCCTGTTATCTTATTTTCAGAGATCGTATCATTTTTTTACTTGGTTTGAAATTATACTTTATTTCAATGAAAATATCCAAGCGTTGGTTAGAGTGTTTTACTCTCTTGTGCTTAAGAAAATGAGATGCAGGCATCCATAAAGGGGTTTTAAATGAAGATGAATACTACTTCAGTTGCTGTTTTAATACAGTGTAAAAATAATGTAATAAGTCTAGATACCAAAACAGCTTTCTTATTATATTAAGCACGATCAAAATATGAATACATTTTTAAACATTAGTTATATTTAAAAGTTAGTTAAAAAAAAACTACTTGATCAACAAAAATCTATAAAGAGTAATACTATATTAAGAAGTATTCCAAACCCGTAACATGTGCAACAATTCATGTGAAGGTTCACTTTTCAGGGAGATTAAATATTAGATATTTAAAAAAAGCTTCCTATGAAGAAATGCATTGTGATAAAAAGTTTGCGTTCGTCGTTGTATAACCTGTATTTGAAGCCTCATGAAAGTATGTGTACGAGAAATTCTCAATTTAATCTCCATATATGAAAGGAATGTTTCTCACCCACACAAATCTTTTAATTCCTAAATTAGCAATATCCCATTCGGTTAAAATTTGGCACATGTATGCCGCATAAAAGTCCTAGTTTTTTAAATGGTTTGCATCCCCTACAAAAACTTGGCTCATGATTAAGAAAGACAATAATAAGCAATTTTTATTAAGATAAACCATCCACGGGGGCTGAAAAGGACGTAACCCTGTTAGAACACTATTTTTATTTTTCATCTCTCAGTGTCCTTAAATGTATCTCAAGATTTAAAGTTTGACACACATATGGCTCGTGAAATACTAAGAAAGACTAGAGAACTTTGATAAAAATCAACCTAGGAGAAGAATTTTAAAACAGGCAAGCAATATTTTTTTGTTTTTGAAATTCTCAGTCACCTCATACACTGATAACGATGAAGTTTTAAACACAAGCATCAGAATTGAAAAAATTCTCACGAAGGTCAACAAAATCTATAAGGGATTACAAACATGATCATAACTTTTAGAGTAACTAATATCCCACTGCTCTAAAAGGATTAATTTTCACACAAAATTGTGTTGTACAATAATTAACAGAGAACTGGTAGTTTACCGAAAATACATTATACTGGAAGTATATTGAAATACGAAGTTGGAAGCATTCATTTTTCAGAATTTATTATTCTTTCTCGATCGGGACAACAAGGCAAACGTTAATACAGCGCCAGAATAGCTTCGTATGGATGTATAATGGTTTTCGACTTATCACATTGAGTCCAATGAAAAATACAACGTTACTGTTCATTCAAAAGACAAATTGAAATTCATGGGATTTCTTAGAGTAATTAAAACTATTGTGGTAACTTGTAAGATGTTTTTTTAGTAAAATGAATAGAAATATTAGATATTTTGTTGTTGAATTAAATACATTTATTAACTTAAGTCTTATAATAACATTATAATATTGTTCATTTACGGTAACTAGAAATGCATCAAGCTTTAATTTAAACACTAGACTTATGATTAAGTAAATTAAATTAGATTAGTGGTGATTAACCATATGTATTCCACTCTCTGCTATGTTTATTATAAATAACCTTGACCTGATTATAGCTCTCAGCAGCCAGGCCGAAATAACTCTAGAATATATTTCCTTACTAATATTAGTTACAGAGTGTACAAAAAAGAAGATATTACCTATATTTCTACCTGGAACCACTACATTAGTTTTACATCCTTTCTCTATATGAAATTAAAGTATTGAAATTAAATAAATCTAGTTTCATTATTTTCTAATAAATCAAAAATATAAAAGTTTCGTTTAGGAAAACAAAGAATTTTTCAAATCACCCCCAACACTTAGTTACAATGTTCGTAATATTTCAAACTGAACAAAAGGCATGTCTATTTGTTATATTTTGTCTTTTATTAGACTGTATACATGAAACGACAATAATATTGTTCTTGATGGTATCTGGAGGTTGATTGATCAATCTACTTAATACTCTACTTTAGAAAGGAAGAGAAAATTACTGTCTGACTACATTTCCGCCAAGTTGTAAAATAATCTTGACAAATGAGGAGCTTAGCGGGACGAAAACAAGGCCCCATTAGCCGACAGACGCGACCAGCTTGCAAATTGTGTGTTAGTTTAGTTTCTAGTCTCATCTTGGCGTCTTCCGCTAAATTATTTCTCGTTTCAGCTTAATACATTAGTCAGCTATTGAATACGAAAGAAGCATTTATAGTAAACTTTTCTCAACATATTGTCTCATTTATTAAACTGCAATATAATGCAAATTCAAAATTATGGTTACTTACTTAAAAAACATGTAATATTTCATTTAAAAATAAAGACTTTTATGTGATTTTCATACCTACTGCCTCAAAATCCAAACTCAAAACAGTTGCCAATTTTAAATGATTCCGTTGCTGATAATTGTTCACAATATTTTCCATACTATCACCATTAAAATTGTTCCAATAAAAATAATTAGCCGATTGAAAATGTACGATTTTGAAAATGGTGACTTCTTTGGGCTTGAATCCATATACGAGGACAACCAGCATATCAGGTTTAAGCACCTCAGACTTGAGTGCCATTTAAAAAACCTTGTTGATCGTAACCAAAGCGTTTCGGTGAATTATTTTGAGTTATTAATTAAATGTTTTTTTTTTATTTTAGTAATTTTAAAGAGTTGTTTGAATAATTTTATTTGAAATTTGCACATATTTTGAGTCTTTATCCAAAGTTGTTCCTAGGTTGGTTCCCCTTGGGTCCGTTACTGCTGTGTTTTGAGACAGGAGAGCGGCATTCTGGACTGTAATAAGGAAAACCCTCTCACGGTGTCTGCAAGTGATAGACACTGTATATTTGGTGACGGGTGATGGGCACCAGCCCGCCTCTCTGAGAACCTCAGCAGGTAATGGGAAGACAGCAGAAGTTGCGATGGTTCCAGGGGCACTTTCGAAGTACGATGGCGATAACTCGAAGAAGCGAGGGCCCCTATAACCTTCCTAGCCAGCAGCCCCTTACCCCGCATGGAGAGATATGTTGATTGAGCCTCGTCTCTCGGATTGATAAATAAGTCATCAATACCACTGTTAACGTTCTATACAACATAAATTAACCTATTAATACAGACATAAAAACAACCAAAACGAGCCGGTCGATAACCCGAATGCAATAAAAATATTTAGGAATAAGAAACAATATTCTTATAAACTTATGAAATGAAATTTTAACTATCCGGATTATCTCCGAATAAAAATTCTGATGGTCTAGGCTACTCAGACTATATATATTTATATATATATATATATATATATATATATAGTTGTAGCTGTTGAAAAACATACTATATATATATTTATATATATATATTATATGGATATATATATATATATATATATACAACTTTAAACATAAATACCTACTGAAATATCACGAGAAAAATTTCCCAATAGAGTAAATATTAGATTTCTTGCCCTTTGAACCTATACTCATTAAATATATATCTAGAATATTTTAATTGTTATCGCGGTGTGTTTTATTAGTGATAAAGTATTGACTAAAATAAAATAAAAAAATTTATTTATATAAATTGGGTAAAAGTTTATTAGCTCTCATGCCAAGAATATTTAAAGCTTTGATAAATTTAAACCGTTAAGGGACAAGTTACAGGAAGGAAGGTTTTACTTTAAATACATGATACCAAGTCAAGGAAACAAATGAGGGACTCTAGCTAAAACAAGACCGCTATTAAGCGGAACCTAGGGAGGAATACGAAAACCTCATTTAGTTGTTGAAACCGTTTTCTAAACTCCACAGCAATTTAAGGATTTAACCCACAGATTTATGGTGTGATTTTTGACACTATGTTAAATGCAAACTTATGATACTGCCTGATAGAAAATTTCAAAGGGAATGCAGTTATTTACCACAGCAGTTTATCCTTGTCCCAGTAAAAATAAATAAGTTTATTCTCTTTATAAATAGTTATAACACTTTATTATATTATAAATGTTTATTAAATAGTATAAACAAATTTATAGAGACGATATTGTAATAAAAACCAGTAGTAATATACTGATTAAAGAGACCATTGAGTTGTTACAGTTTTGTTTACACTGTCTATACAACGGTTTTATAATGTGTTACAGTTTGCTGTATGGACATGCAAAAGTTATTTCATCGCTTTATGTAATTTAACTCTTGTATGAAAAGATTAAAATACTCATTCAGCCAGATTTTTCTTTTGTTTTTTCATTTTTAAGTGCGATTTAACATAACATAACAATATCTCTCAGTTTCTAATTTTAAGGCATCATTTTAAACATAAGACAATAAAAATAGACATTTTGTTATGGTGGCTGGTAGAGTCTTCTGTACACCTCCTCCTAACACCCACTGTGTTAATGGAAAATTCCCACAAAAAAAAACATTATTTAGCTTTTAGATGAACTAATAAGCATTTGTTTCATTTTATTCATACTTAAAAACCATGCAGGCAGTATGTGAACATGACTACGTAATATTGGAAACACATATGTTGATCAGCAGAAATATAGCAACACTGCCTCAATTGCTATCGCACTATTTACCTTCAGGTTATATTTATATAATATTTACCAATATTCTAACCAAGACTGAACCTTTATTCCTCATACTTTAGTGTATAATATTCTTATAAAAAAACATTAAGCTGCACTATGTAATCTCTGTTATGTTTCAAATACTTATATTCATAATTATTTGTAAACACAACAGTGGTTTGGAAAAGTTCAATACAATGTGTACTATTTCATGATTGCGCTGTCTTGTTATTACATTTTTTTTTTAATGTACTCAACTTACACCTTCATTTTGCTTTCTTTACTGTATAAATGTTTACTCGTATGGGTAAGTAATTCATTGTTTACTATTCTCATAACTGGTATTTGTAAAACAATAAATCATGTGGAGAGTTAGACTGCTTATTAAACATATTATTCTATATTTCAATATTATAATTTTAACTTTTAAAAGTATATGAATTCTTCATATAACGTTCTACTCTAATATCATATACAAATGTTTCTATCGTTAAGAATCTAACATTAGCACTCACTACAGCTCTTAGAGTAAACTATACAATAGGACTTTACAAATATATATGGTATGTTTTTTGCAGTAGAAGTGATTTTAAAACAAAGTAACCTCTTACCCATAATGGAAACGGTTTGAATTAACTTATATATTCAGATGATGAGAATGGTGAATGATTGAAATTCATTGTGAATTGTTTAGAATGTAGCTCCAGTTAACCTTCCTCTTAGTTTTTACAGCTAATCTGGAATTAAACGCATGTTGCAGACTTTCACCTCCTGGTAATAGTACGGTAAAAATAAGAACGTTGACAAAAAAAGTCCTCCTAATATAGATTGTTACTACTTGAGATCGACGGTAAACTATCCAAGAGAGTAGTATAGTGTAGGCAACGGTGGTTATTCACATAGTCACATTCGGTTGGCACAAATTATGCATGCACTTATTAAACTCTATCTTTAATTATGGTAGTATTCTTCGTCCACCCTGACTTACCTTTGCTTTATCTCATAAAACGATCACGTATTCCAGATTAACATAATCTGGAACTTCTAATTATGTTGTTTTTTTTAGGGGAAGGTGAACTGGAAGCTTGTACTCAAAATGGTAATTCACATTTTTAATTTTATTATACTCTGAAGTAATGATCTAAAAAACGCAAATTATCGAATTATAAAACTGTCTTATAGTAATTAGATTATTACTAAGCTTGTTGGGGTTATTGGACCGTTTTTTACTAGTAAACGGAATATATATATAAGGTAAATAAACCACGTCGCTTTTCGAGTTACAACAGTTGCTCCCCATCATAACAATGGAAATAGCCAGATGGCTTAGTTCTATTGAACTGCGTTCTAAGTATATCTGGTTGGAATATTCGAGAATAAACAATATCTATTATTTTCCATACTTCACCTAGCCATTAATAATAAAATTTAACGACTGGGGAATTGCTCTTGAAACCTCCGTCTTTATGTAATTAATAAAATAAAATTTTGTTATAGTTTTCAATGGTATGAAATATTTGTTAATAAAATAGAAACGGAAAAAGCCAAAATTTAATGAAATTTTTTTACAAAAAGTTATTTAGTTTTAAATGGGTGCCTAGGAAATTTTTGTGAATATTTATTCCCTGAAAAGACTATTGCAAATTGTACCAAAATGCCTAAGTTGTTTGACAGAAAAAAATTGAAGTTTTAGCATTTAAAAAAAAGATAATATTAGAATCACCTTATTAAAATATAACAAGTGTTAATTTTGTGTTAAATTCATATCTTTAAAGAAAACAAAACACTTATTCTACAAGCGGCTAGGTTTGTTGAAGTTTATATTTCCATACAATTGCATTTATGTAGTGGAACTTTTTATGTTTTTTAAAAATAAAATTTAAAAATCTTTGTAGCGCAAAATGTTTAGATATTTATATTAGATTAATTTATAACTAATTATTTAATATTAGAGAAGGACATCCTCTTCCACAGGAGGCTTTGCCTTAAAGTACGGCCCTATGTTTTTTTGAAAGTAAATATATATTGTAAAAAAAAAGATATTATTATCTCAGAATATGTGAGTGTTGAACATTTATTTTTATTACTTATATATATATGTATTTTTATTCTTTTAAATTATGATAATACTTGAAATATTGGCCACTAGTTTTTATAATTTTTGCAGTCATTAAATTTTATATGACTGTATGTTGAATTAATATTATTAACCATCCTTTTTTGATAATTTTTTTGTACACACGATTAATTTAGTATCTATCATACATTGTAAATACTTTCGAAAAATAAATATACATCTGAATTTCTACAGTTTCTTAAAAAAGAACACATTTACATTTTTAAGTACTACCAGTTTAAACAACAATTTATGGAATAAATGGTTTTTTCATAGAAATAATCAAAGTTTAAAATTTTTTTGAAAAATTATTAAATCAGATTTTAAGATACTAATTTTAAATACTCATGAAAATGTATTTGATAATCCTTATTGAGATACACTTTAAATCAGTAATTAAATTAAAATACTAATTATTACATCAATCATACTTGGTATAACACAATGAAAGTCCTTAAAATCGTTGGGGTATTAAAATGACCAATGTGAGTTACTTACTTATGCATATTGTGTACTTGGGAAATATGTATCATTAAATTTTAGAGTTGAGTTAAATAAATTTTATTACCTAAAAAATTGAAATTAAATATTTTAATAAAAACCCAAGTTAAAGATTCATCACATATTGTATAGATAAAATGCTTATAAGTTGATATTGATGTTTGTCAAAGGAAAACCAACTCGAAAGAAAAAAGGTGAAGTTTACCCAGATAATAAGAATAGTAAATAGAAAAAGTGTAATGAAAATGAATTCTCGTAGTCATAGCTGACGAAAACGTACGGCTTTCAAAAAACATTCCAAAAAGCGCTTTTAAAAAGCAAAATAAAAAAAAAAACAAAAATGAAAAAAATAAAAAATAAAAAATAAAAACGAAATTGAGGACAAAAAAATAAAATGATAAAAAAAGACAAAAAATAAAAAATAATCAGTAAATAAGAAAAAAAATAAAAAAAAACACATAGAAATGATAAAAAAGTAAAAAAAGAAAAAATACCAAAAACACAATAATTAAAGACAAAAGAGAAAAAAAAAAAGACATAAACACTAATCAAAAAAAAAACGAAAAAAAAAAGAAAATTGAAAATCAAAGAAATTATAAAAGTAAAAGAAAAAAAAATAAAACCCAAAAAATAAAAATAAAAATAACAAGAAAAATAAAAAAAAAAAAAAAAACAAATAAGTATATTTTTTATAAAGATCTTCACATTCAAGCTCAAAAAAAACAAATACTGGATCAGGTTATAAATAAGTTTAGCGTTAAGCGGAGTTGTGTGAGTCTTTTGTTGCAGAAAAAAGATATTTTAATAAATGTGAAAAGAGCGGGAATACAACGTTGCTGTAGAAATTTTAAGTCTAACAAGCATCCACGTAATATAATTATACGTTTGGAGTCATGGTCATCAATACTGGAAATGATGGGAAGCGTGTTGTGGACGTCTATCTTCAATGTATCTTAGAACTGTACATGTCCCATGGAGAGCATGGAGAGCTATTTGAAATAGTTAATTTAATCAGGTTGTTAGTAGAATTTTATATGGTAAAAGTCAAAAATAAGTAATATTCATTATATAGGAAAAAATTCATCTTAAATTTAGGTCCTAGAAAGACAAAAGTATGTTTTGTTAATGATAGTTTTAAATTAGGACTTTCTTTCACTTCAATAAATTGATCTAACTTTTTGATGACGGACTGCATACATTTTATAAATCAATAGACGTGAAATGTCTGTTATACTCACTGAGAAACTAATAGATAAATACAAATGAGACGGGTAGGGGGACTACCTATACCATCGACGGCAAAGTTGAACGCCAGTATTAGCCTGAATGGAATGGGTTTGAGATATTCCGTTTTTAAAAAAATTTTTTGGGGCCCCCCGGGAAGGGGGGAAAAAAAAAAACCCAAAAATTAAAAAAAAAATTTTTTAAATTTTTAAAAAAAAACCTTTTTTAAAAAAAAAAAAAAAGGGCCCCTTTTTTAAAAAAAAGGGGTTTTAATCAAAAAAAAATTTAAAAATTTTTTTTAAAAAAAAAAATTTAAAAAAAATTTTAAAAAAATTTCCAAAAAAGGAAAAATTTAAAAAAAAAAAAAAAAAAGGGGAAAAAAAAAAATTTTTTTAAAAGGGAATTTTTTAAATTTTTTCCCCCCCTTTTTTTTTTTTTTTAAAATTTTAAAAAAATTTTTTAAAAAAATTTTTTAAATTTTTTTAGTTTGGGTTTTTTAAAAATTTTTTTTTTTTTTTTAAAAAAAAAAATTAAAAAAAATTTTTTTTTTTTTAAAATTTTTTAAAGAAAAACCCTTTTTTAAAAAAAACCTTTTAAAAAAAAAAAAGGGTTTTTTTTAATTTTTTTAAAATTTTTTTTTTAAAAAAAATTTTTTTTTTAAAAAAAAAAAAAGGGGTTTTTTTTGGAAAATTTTTTTTTTTTTTTTAAAAAACTTAAAAGCAAAATTAAAAACCCCAAAATTTTTTAAAACCCAAAAAAAAAAAAATTTTTTTTAAAAATTTGGAAAAAAATTTAAATTTTTTTGGTTTTTTTTTTTTAAAAAAAAATTTTTTTTTTTTTTTTTTAAAAATTTTTCCCCAAAAAAAAAATTTTTTTTTTTTTTTCCCAAAATAAAAAATTTTTTTTTTTTAAAAAAAAATTTTTTTTTTTTTAAAATTTTTAAAAAAAAAATTTTTTTTGTTTATTTTTAAAAAAATTTTTTTTTAAAATTTTCCCATAAAAATTTTTAAAAAATTTTTTTAAAAAATTTTTTTTTTTTTAAAAAAAAAAAAAAACCCTTTGAAAAAAAACCCAAAAAAAAAAAAACCCCCCCCTTTTTAAAAAAATTTTTTAAAAAAAAAAAAAATAAAAAAAAATAAAAAAAAAAAAAATTTAAAAGGTTAAAAAGGGGTTAATTTTTTTTTTTTTTTAAAATTTTTTTTTTTAAAAAAATTTTACAAAAAAAACAAACTTTTTTAAAAAATTTTTTTTTTTTTTTTTTTAATAAAAAAAAAAATGAAAAAAAAAGGGGGGGTTTTTTTTTTTTTTTTTTTTAAATTTTAAAAAAAAATAAAAAAAAAAATATTTCCCCCCCCAAAACCCGGGGCCTTCCCCCCCCCCAAAAAAAATTCCTTTTTTAAAAAGGTTTTTTGGCAAAAAAAAATTTTTTTTTTTTTTTTGGGGGGGAAAAAAAAATTTTTTTTTAAAAAAACCCCAAAAAAATTTTTTCCCCAAAAAGGGGGGGGGGAAAAACCCTTTTTTTTCTCAAATTTTGGGAATTTAAAAAATTTTAAAAATTTTTAAAAATGCCTCATTAAAAACTTTAAATTTTCCAAAAAGGGTAAAAAAAAAGGGGTTGTAAAATGGTTTTTAAAAAAAAAAAAAAATTTTTTTTTTAAAACCTTTTTTTTTAAAAATTTAAAAAACCCGGTGTTTTCCCAAAAAAAAAAAAATTTTTTAAAAAAAAAAATTTTTTGGGTTTTTTTTTAATAAAAAATTTTTTTTTCTTTAATAAAAAATAAAAAAAAAAAATTTAAAAAAAAAAAAAATTTTTTTTTAAAAAAGGGCCCGGGGAAAATTTTTTTTTCCTTTTTCCTTTCCCCCCCCCCCTTTTTTTTAAAAAAAAAAAAAAAAAATTTTTAATTTGGGGAAAAATTCCCCCCCCCCCAAAAAGGGTTCAACCCCTTAAATTTTTTTTTTTTTTTTTTGGGGGGGTTTCCCCGAAATTTTTTTTTCCTGGAAAAAAAAATTATTTTTTAAATTTTTTTTTAAATTTTTTTTTAAAAAATTTTTAAAAGGGGGGGTTTATTTTTTCCCTCCCAAAATTTTTTTTTTAAAAAAAAAAAAAAATTTTTCCCCAAAATTTTTTCCAAAAAAATTTTTTTTTTTTTTTTTTTTTAAAATTTAAAAAAAAATTTAAAATTTTTAAAATTTTTTTTTTTTTTTTTTTTTTTCCCCCCCCCCCCAAAAAAAATTTTTAAAAAAAAACCCCCCCCAAAAAAATTTTTTTAAAGGGGGCCCCTTTTTTTTAAAAAAAACCCAAAAAAAACCCCAAAAAAAAATTTTTAAAAAAAAAAAAAATTTTTAAAAAAAAAAGAAAAAAAAGGGGGGGGTTTTTTTTAAATTTTTTAAACCCTTTTTTTAAAGGGGGAAAAACCCGGGGCCCCCAAAAACCCTTTTAAAAAAAAGGGAAAAAAAATTTAATTAAAACCCAAAAAATTTTTTTTTTATATGTGAAAGGGTTTTTTAAAATTTTAAAAAATTTTTTTTTTTTTGGGGAAAAAAAATTGGGGGGGTTTTTTAAAAAATTTTAAAATTTTTTTTTTTTTTTTTTGGGAACCCCCCCCGGGTTTTTTAAAAAAAACCAATAAAAAAAAAATTGTTTTTTTAAAAAAAAGGGGGAAAAGTTTTGGGGGGGGTTTTTTAAAGGCTGTCAAAAAGGGGGGGGTTTTTTTTTTTTTTAAAAGGGGGGAAAAATTTTTTTTTTAAAAATTTTTTTGTTTTTAAATTTTTGAACTAAAAAAAATTTTAAAAAACCCCCAAAATTTTTTTTAAAAAAATTTTTTTTTTTAAAAAATTTTTTTAAATTTTTTTTTTAAAAAAAAAAAGGGGGCCCCCAAAAAAATTTTTGGTTGACCCCCCTTTTTTTTAAAATTTTTTTTTTGGGTTTAAATTTTTTTTTTAAAAAAGGTTTTTTTGGGTTTGGGGAAAAAAAATTTTTTTTTTAAAAAAAAAGGGAAAAAAACCCTTGGGGAAAATTTTTTTTAAAAAAGTTTTTTTGATTTTTTTCCAAATTTTTTTTTTAAAAAATTTTGGGTTTTCTTGCTTATTTAAAAAAATTTAAAAAAACCTTTTTTTTGGCCAAAAAAAAAAAAACCCAAAAAAATTAAAAAAAATTTTTTAAAACCTTTAAAAAAAAACCCCCCCAAAAAATTTTTTTTTTTTTTAAAAAAAAAGGGAAAAAAAAAAAAAAAAAAATTTTTTCCTTTTTTTTCCCCAAAAAAGGGAAAGGGGAAAATTTGGTTTTTTGTTAATTTTTCCTTTGTAGGGGGGTTAAAAAAAAAAAAATTTTTGGGGGTTTTTAAAAAATTTTTTTTTTAAAAAAACCCAAAGGTTCCCCCAAAAAAGGGTTTTTAAGGGGGGCCCCCTTTTAAAAAATTTTTTTTTTTCCGGTTCCAAAATTTTTTTTAAAATTTTTTTTAAAAAAAAAAAAACCCTTTTTTTTTTGGGGAAAAAATTTCCCCCCTTTAAAAATTTTTTTAATTAAATTTTTTTTTAAAAAAAAGGGGGGGGCCTTTTAATTTTTTTTTTTAATTTTTTTAAAAATTTTTTTTAAAAAAGGGGTTTTTTTTTTTTTGGGGGTTTTTTTTTTTTAAAAAATTTAAAACCAATTTTTTTTTTTTTTTTAAAAAAAAAACCCCCAAAAATTTTAGTTTTTTTTTTGGGTTTTTTTTGTTTGAAGTTTAAAAAATTTTAAAAAAACCCCCCCGGTTAAAAAAAGGGGGTTTTTTTTTTTTAAAAAAAAAAAAAGGGTTTTTTTAAAAAAAATTTAAAACCCCCAAAAATTTTAAAAAATTTTTTTTTTCCCCTTAAAAAAAAAAAAAATTTTTTTTTTAAAATTTTTTAATTTTTTTTTAAAAATTTGGTTTTAAAAAAAAATTTTTTTTAAAAAAAATTAAAAAGGGGGAAAAGGGAAAAAAAAGGAAAAAAAAAAAAAAAGGGTTTTTTTGTTTTTTTGGGGTTTTTAAAAAAATTTTTTTTTAAAAAAAAAAAAAACCCCAAAAAAAAAAAGCCCAAAATTTTTTTTTAAAAAAATTTTGGTTTTTAAAAATTTAAAAAAAAAAAAGGGGGGGTTTAAAAAAATGGGGGGCCAAAAAATTTTTTTAAAAAAATTTCCTTTTAAAATTTTTAAAAAAAACCCCTTTTTTTTTTTTTTAAAAAAAATTTTGGGTTTTTTTTTTTTTTTTGGGTTTTTAAAAATTTTAAAAAAAAAATTTAAAAAAAAAAAAAAAACCTTTTTTTTCCCCCTTTTTAAAAAAAAAATTTAAACCCCCCCCTTTTTTTAAAAATTTGAAAAAAGGGGGCCCCCTTTTTTTTTTTTTTTTTTTTTTTTTTTTTTTTTTAAAAAAAATTTTTTTTTTAAAAAAACCTTTCTTAAAAAGCCCCTTAAAAAAAAATTTTTTAAATTTTTTTTTTTTAAAAAAAAAAAAAACCCCCCTTTTTTTTTTTAAAAAAAAATTTTTTTTAAAAATAAAAAAATTTTTTTTTTATTTTTCAAAAAAAAATTTTTTTTTAAAAAAATTTTTTTTTTTTAAAAAAAATTTTTTAAAAATTTATTTTTTTAAAAAGGTAAACCTTTTAAATTTTTTAATTTTTTTTAATTGAAAATTACAAAAAATTTAAAATTTTTTTTGGGGCCCAAAAAAAAAAAAAAAAAAAAAAAAAAAGGGGAAAATTTTTTTTTTTTTTTTTTTTTTTGGGAAAATTTTTTTAAAATTTTTTTTAAAATTTTTTAAAAATTAAAATTTAAAAATTTTTTTTTTAAAAAAATTTTTTAAAAAAAATTTTTTTTTTTGTTTAAAGGTTTTTTTTAAAAAAAAAATTTTTTTAAAAAAACCTTAAAAAAGGGAAAAAATTTTTTAAAAAAACCCCCTTTTTTTAAAAACCCCCCTTTTTTTTTTCCCCAAAATTTTTTAAAAATTTAATTAAAAAAATTTTTTTTTTTTTTAAAATTTTTTTTTTGGTTTTTTTTTTTTTTAAAAAAAATTTATTTTTAAAAAAATTTCCCCAAAAACCCAAAAAGGGGAAAAAAATTTTTTTTAAAAAATTTTAAAAACCAAACCTGGTTTTTTTTTTTTGGGGGTAAAAAAAAATTTTTAATTTTTTTTAAAATTAAAAGGAAAAAACCCTTTTTTTCCCCTTTTTTTCCCTTTTTTAAATTTTTAAAAAAAAAAAAAAAAATTTTAAAAAACCCCCTTTTTTTTTTAAAATTTTTTTTTTTTAAAAAAAATTTTTAAAGGAAAATTAAAAATTGGAAAAACCCCCCCCGAAAAAAAAATTTTTTTTTAAAAAAAAAAAAGGCAAAAAAAAAAAATTTTAAAACCCCCCAAAAAAGGTTTTTTTAAAAAAATTTTGAAAAAAAAAAATTTTTTTAAAAAAAAAACCCCCTTTTAAATTTTTTTTAAAAAATTTTTTAAAAAAAATTTTAAAAAAAAAATTTAAATTTTTTTTCCCCCCAAAAAAAAATTTTTTCCGGAAAAACCCCAAAAAGGGCCAAAAAAAATTTCCCAAAAAAATTTTTTTAAAAAAAATTTTTAAAAAAATTTTAATTTCCCTTTTAAAAAAAATTAAAAATTTTTTAAAAAAATTTTTTTCCCCGGGCCTTTTTTTTTTTTTTTTTTGGGGAAAAAAAATTTTTTTTTTTTTTTTTTTTTTTTTTTAAAAAATTAAAAAATTTTAAAAAAAAAAAAAACCTTTTTTTAAAAAAAAAACCTTTTGGGGTTTTTTTTAAAAATTTTAAAAAATTTTTAATTTTTTTTTTTTTAAAAATTTTTTTTTAAAAATTGTTTTTTGGGTTTTAAAAATTTTAAAATTGGTGGGAAAAAAAAAAAAAGGGAAAAATTTAAAATTTTAAAAATTTTTAAAAATTTTTTTTTCCAAATTTTTTTTTAAAAAAAAAAAAATTTTTTTTTAAAAAAAAAAGGGGCCCAAAAAAAAAAATTTTTTAAAAAAAAAATTTTTTTTTTTTTTTAAAAAAAAAAATTAATTTAAATTTTTAAAAAAAAAAAAAAAATTTTTAAAAATTTAAATTTTTTTTTTTAAAAAAAAGGGGGGTTTTTTTTTTGGGGTTTTTTTTTTTTTTGGGGGCCCCCAAAACCCAAAATTAAAAAAAAACCCCCAAAAAAAAAACCTTTTTTTTAAAAAATTTTCCCCAAAAAAAGGGAAACCCCCTTTATTTTTTAAAATTTTAAAATTTTTTTACTTTTTAAAAAATTTTTTTTAAAAAAAATTTTTTTTAAAAAAGGGGGTTTTTAAAAAAAAAAAATTTTCCCCAAAAAAAAAAGGGGGAAAAAAAATTTATAAAAAAAAATTTTTTTTTTTTTTTAAAAAAAATGTTTTTTTCCCAAAATTTTTAAATTAAATTAAAATTTTTTTTTTTTTTAAAAATTTTTTTAAAAAAAAAAAAGGGGGCCCAAGGAAAAAAAACCCCCCTTTGGGGGGTTTTAATTTTTTTTAAAAAAAAATTTAAAACAAAAAATTTTTTTTTAAAATTTTTAAAAGGGCCCATTTTTTTTTTAAAAAAATTTTTTTTTTTTTAAAAATTTTTAAAAAAAAATTTTAAAAAAAAATTTTTTGGGAAAAATTTTTTAAAAAAAATTTTTTAAAAAAAAAAAAATTTTTTTAAAAAAAGGGTTTTCCTTTTTTTTTAAAAAATATTTTTCCCCCGGGGGGTTTTCCAAATTTTTTTTTTTTTTTTAAAAAAAATTAAAAAAAATTTTTTAAATTTTTAAAAAAATTTTTTTTTTAAAACCCCCTTTTTTTAAAAAATTTTTTTTTTAAAAAGTTTTTTTTAAAAAATTTTAATAAAAAGGGGGAAAAAAAATTTTTTTCCTTTCCAAAAAAAAATTTTTTTTTTTTAAAAAAAATTTTTTTTTGTTTTTTTTTTTGGGTTTTTTAAGGGGGGGGGGGGGGGTTTTTTCCCCCAAAAAATTAAAAAATAAAAAAAAATTTTTAAAAAAATTGGCCTTTTTTTTTAAAAATTTTTTTTTGGGGGGGGGGGGAAAAAAATTTTTAAAAAAAAAAAATTTTTTTAAAGGGGGGGGGAAAAGGGGGAAAAATTTTTAAAAAAAAAAAAATTTTTTTAAAAAAAAAATTTTCAAAATTTTTTTTTTTTAAAACCCCAAAAAAAAAAGGGGAAAAAAAAAAATTTTTTAATGGGTTTCCCCCAAAAAAAAATTTTTTTTTTTTTTTTAAAAATTTAAAAACCCTTTTTTTTTTTGGGGAAATTTTTTTTTGGGAAAAAAAAAATTTTTTCTTTAAAAAAAAAATTTAAAAATTCCCCCTATTTTTTCCCCCTTTTTTTTTCCCAAAAAAAAAAAAAAAGGTTTTTTTTAAAATTTTTTTTTAAAAATTTTTTTTAAAACATTAAAAAAAGGCCCAAAAAAAAAATTTTTAATTTTTTTTTTAAAATTTTTTAAAAAAAAAAACCTTTTCCCTTTTTTCCCCAATTTTTTTTTTTTTTTTTTTTTCCCAAAAACCCAACCCCCCAAAAAAACCCCCCCTAAAAAAAAAATTTTTTTTTTTTTTTAAAAAGGGCCCAAAAAAAAACCCCCCCTTTTTCCCTTTTTTTTTTTTTTTGGGGGGGGGGGGTTTTAATTTTTTTTTTTTAAAAAAACCTTTTTTAAAAAAAATTTTTTTTAAAAATTTTTAAAATTTTTTTTCCCCCCTTTTGGGTTTTTTAAAAATTTTTTGTTTTTTTTAAAATTTTTAAAACCCCGTTTTAAAACCATTTTCCCCTTTTTCCTTTTTTTCCCCAAAAATTTTTTTAAAAATTTTTTTCCCCCCAAATTTTAATTTTTTTTAAAAAAAAAAAAAAAAAAAAAAGGGAAAAAAAAAATTTTTTTTTTTTTTTTTTTTTAAAAAAACCCCCAAGGAAAATTTTTTTTTTAAAAAAATTTTTAAAAAATTTTTTTTTTTTTGGGTTAAAAAAAAAAAAAAAAGGGGAAAAGGGTTTGAAAATATTTTTTTTTTTTTTTAAATTTCCCAAAAATTTTTAAAAAATTTCTTGGCCCCCCCCCCCAAAATTTTTTTTTTTTTTTTAAAAAAATTTTTTTAAAAAAAACCCTAACAAAAATTTTTAAAAAGGGGGTTTTTTTAAAAAACCAAAAATTTCCCAAAACCGAAATTTTTGGGCCCAAAAAAATTTTGGGGGGTTTTTTAAATTTTTTTTTTAAAAAAAGGTAACGGAAAAATTTAAAAAAAAAAAAAATTTTTTTTTTTAAAAAAAAATTTTTTTTTTTCCCCCTTTTTTTTTTTTTAATTTTTTTTTTAAAAAAAAAAAATTTTTTTAAAAAAAACCCCCAACCCCCTTGTTTTTTTTTTTCCCCCCAAATTTTTTTTTAAAATTTTTTTTTTTTCCAGAACTTTTTTTTAAAAAAAATTTTTTTAAAAGGGAAAAAAAATTTTTTTTCCCCAAAAAAAAAAAAAAATTTTTTAAAAACGGAAAAAAAAAAAACCCCCCCTTAAAGGGGGTTTTTTAAAAAAAATTTTTTCCCAAAAAAATTTTTAAAATTTTTTTTAAATTTTAAAAATTTTAAAAAAAAAATTTTTTTTTCAATAAAAATTTTTTTAAAAAAAAATTTTTTTTTTAAACCCAAAAAACAAAAAAAAAAGGAAAAAAAAGGGGGGAAAAACCCCCCAAAAAAAAAGGGGGGGGGTTTTGGGCCCCGGGGGAAAAATTTTTTTCCCCTTTTTTTTTTTTTTTCCCCCCCCCCCAAAAATTTTTTTTTTTTTTGGAAAAAAAAGGTTTTTTATTTTTTTTTTAAAAAATTTTTTTTTTGGGGGGGTTTTTTAAAATTTAAAAAAAAAACCCTTTTTTGGGGAAACCCCCCCAAAAATAAGGGGGGACCCCCGGGGGGAAAACCAAAAAAATTTTTTTTTAAAAAAAATTTTGGGGGGGGAAAAAATTTTTTTTTTTTTTTTTAAAAAAAAATTTTTCCCTTTTTTTTTTTAAAAAAAATTTTTAAGGAAAAACCCCAAAAAAAAAAATTTTTTTTTTTTAAAAAAATTTTTTTTAAAAATTTTTTGGAAAAAAAAGGGGCCCCTTTGGGGGAAGTTTTTTTTAAAATGGGTTTTAAAAAAAAACCCCCTTTTTTTTTTTTTTTAAAAAAAAAATTTTTTTAAAAAAAATTTTTTCCCCCTTTAAATTTTTTTTTTTTTTAAAAAATTTTTTTAGGGGCCAAAAAAAAATTTTTTTTAAAAAAAATTTGGGGGGTTTAAAAAAATTTTTTAAAAAAAAAGGGTTTTTTTTTTTGGGGAAAACCCCCGGAATTAATTTTTTTAAAAGGGAATTTTTTTTTTTTTTTTTTTAAAAGGGGTTTCCTTTTTTAACTTTTTTTTTAAAATTTTTGGGGTTTTAAAAAAAAAAAATTTAAAAAAAAAAAATTAAAAAAAATTTTTTTAAAATTTAAAAAAAAAAAAAAATTTTTTTTAAAATTTAAAAAAAAAAAAT
>NW_025780959.1:0-35000 GCF_021130785.1 Homalodisca vitripennis | reverse complement strand
ATTCATATAAAGATTTTATGGCAAATATTTGGGTTTTTTATTTTTAAATCTACATGAATGAGAGAAATTTATATATATATAAATATATATATATATATATATATATTATATATATTACATATATATATATATTATATATATTACAGAAATATTTTTCGAATCCAAGCTTGATTTTTCTTATATAACTAAATGCATTGGTACCTAAAACATAAATTATACTTTAGAACTTGTAAACGCATTACTTTTTGTTTTGTAGGTTGTTAAGTCATTATTTAATTAATAAAAGATAATTTCACCCATAATAATCTCGCAGTAACTATAAATAAATCTAAATGTCTTCCATTTCACCAACAACAAAATTTCTCAATTGTGACAATATTTAACGAAATTCAAGAATTATCATGCAAAAACGTGGCCAAGCTGAACTGAAATCAATAACAACTACACTGACAATACATAACCATTCTGCATAAATTGTATCGTTGCCATTCAAATTTTATGTCACTTCTGTAAAACAAGTTCTTAGGCTAAGGAGAGTCTAGTTGTTAACAATATATATGAAAATATACTTCTTATATATGGTAGTTATATTAATAGAGATGTTATTACCTCTCATTATAATGGATATTATTTTAACGTGGCCTTTGATATTTTATCTTCTATGGATGTTTATATACAAGCCGAAAATTCATCGGCGTTAAAAAATGTCTACCGTTTGTACCTTATAATCTGCTACCTTGTTAACATTATCTTATATTGGATCCTTGTGAAATTTCATTAAGATTACAAATGTATGTTTAGCTGTATGAAGAGTATGTATGAGTACCTTTTGATTTTTTCAACCGTAAAAATAACCTCTTACGTTTTTTCAATCCAATTGAAAACCTATTCGATTGTATTTGATGCATGAGACACGTAATACATTTCAGGTTTGGTATCTACTGAGTTTTAAACTTTACATTCTGTTACAGAAACTGAATAAACATTTTTTACAAACTATAATTTGAATTTTACATAATTTTTGACTCATTATAGAATAAATTATACAAGTCTTCATTAAAAATATAATATTTTCTACAATGTTAATTATCATATAATGGGAAAATATCAATCAATGTTTGTAGGAGTGATTTAATTAATATATTATGAAGATAGGGCTTTAATTAAATATGTATTTTGTATTTGTAGCATATTAGCTTATTCTTATTTCAAAACCCTTTTTTAAATTGTGAAAGTTTTCATTTTAGTCTCATACCTTACTTTTTGAACAAACAAGAATTAATAATACAAATAGATTGTTAAATGCAAAACAAATGTTTATTTAAACATGCTTTTAATATAAGCACACGCATAATTAATTTTTACTACTATTTTTTGAATTGCTTACATTTATTGTGTGAAAGAATAGACAATTTTATATTTTTAATACATTTTTAACTGTACATATTGACAATTATCAAGTATGGAACGCTTAGTAAATACTGTAATGCAGATATAAGAGAGAACTGTACTATATAACTGTTAATATAAAATTAAATACTGTTACAAAATACAACTAAGGTGGTTTTTAGGACCTATACAGTACATATATATAATATATATATATATATATATAATATATATATATATATATATATATATATATTGAAATTTTGACCAGAGTAAATTACAATGGCATTAAATATAAACTTCAAAATTGTCTATTTGGTAAAAGTTTCTTTTACTTGTTTCCCAGGGGACCTATTAAATATGTTTCAAGTATAAATTTAATGTCCCGCTCAATAAGCCAATCAATATTTTAGGGCCTAAAACAAAATTAGGAAGATATATTTGAGAAATAAGTAGACTTTTGTAAACAGTGCAGAATAGAGCTTTCATATAGACAAGACAAGAGTGGCCATGGCTGAAGTGTTGTACAAAGTTGTCAAATAGTCCTAAGGGACTTCTAGTGCTGGTCGACCCTCTCCAACCTAAGTGCACCCCTGAGAGTACACAAGGACAGAAAGTTGTTTGGCTCTGATACTATCCCTCGGGCAATGAAAATATACATAGAGATTTTACTTCTACAAAATACTAAAAGTTTTATTTAAGTTTGAAACTACATAAGATAACTCACTCTCACTTTAAAATACCTATCCCATTATTAGCAATAGTTTTTTTAGCGTATTGATAAATTATATACAGTATCAGACATTTAATTCTGATAATAAATTGAAATCTCCACATATTGTGTTATACGTTTTTGCAAGGCACTAAGTTAGAATATTACCTGTTTATCATTTATGATAATATATGGTTGAACTTAAAGCATGACTGTTAGACCCGCTTTATAATAAAATACATGATACGTATAATGGCTATATAATAAGCATACAGAGATTTTCTTGATCGTGTCGGAGAACAAGGCAAACTATACATCGGTGTTAGAAATATAATGGACAGCTAGTATTTTATAAAATCACTTCTAAGCCAGTCATATTGAAAAGAATCAAATTGATATGATTGTGTTACGTATATGTGTGCATATATATATATATAGTTATCTATATATTTATATATATATATATATATATGTTGAAACTCCATCTTTTACTATAATATATGTTTGGAAATATCCAGTTACGATAGGATTTTTATTTATTTTGGGGAGGAATTCTGTCATGATTTTGTATTTATTCAAAAATAAAGTCTGAAAATAACATTCTTTGTTTAAACCCTAGCTTAGGGATATAATAAGCACCCAGAACAATTATTTGAACTATTTATATAAGCTTACATAATTAAAATTACAGTTTTCATAACTGTTCAAGAAGTAATATTGATTGCAAAAATGTATTGTACGTATCGAAATAAAAGTGTGATAGAGAAAATAATTTACCCGTGCAAATTTGCGGAGTTGTTCGTTTCCATATTTTTAAGACTTGATATATAGCGTATGTTTGCTTTTGACTCAAATTATATTCATTTAGATTTTCTTTATGAGCATTCTGCATTTTAAACAGGTCAGGTGTAGTAATATTTCTAAACACAATAACCAGATGCTTCATTAGTACAGTTACAGATCATCCATTACTTTTAATCCTAATTATTACACTAATATTCAAATTTTTTAATTTTAAATTGACACCGAATATTAGAACAGTCAGCATAATAAACACTGTTAGAACAATGAGAATAAGTGGAGTTGTGTTAAATAAGTTAAAAAAAGATCCTTTTGAAAAATCGGTTTTGGTGAAATAAATCAATATATTCCTGAGATTATATGAAATGCCGTTTTTGTATAAGGGACAATAAGAGGTAGGCCAGTAATTGTGTAGAAGAGATTGTCAGGTTTGATAAGCAAACAAAAATTCTAAAATATGAAACATTTACTTGCTTACAAATAAACAATGGGAATGCTCGTAACGAGATATATAATGTTAAAGGATGTGATTCTCTTGGACATAAAGTAATTCTGTGATCTATTTCTTCAGGAGTAGATTTCAAACTTATTAGGATGTTTGATGGATGCAAAAAAACAAATTTAATGCAAAGGTCTCGTTTTCAGGAATTTTTAAATCGTAAGACTTATTTTTCAAAGTAAAAGTAGTAGACATGCCATAACGCAATTTAGTACTCCTATCAATACCAAAGAAAAGAATGCTTCAGGCTAAAGTAGAACAATCAGTTCTGCTGGTTGGTTTTTTTTTTTTTTTTTTTTTTTTTTTTTTTTTTGCTTACTGTAATACTTATATTAGCGATGATTACCATATTCGCATTCATGATGGATATAGCAACAACAACTTATATGTGCCCAGCAAATAAGTTATTTATATTATAAGTTTAACTGTTTCCAAATAAATAATCTATCAGTCTTTACAACCTAACGTTTTTTCTGTCTTATACTCTCTTCAGCCGTAAGTCAGTATATCTTCATCGCAAACCTTGTATAATAATGTAAGTCTCAACAAATATTCTAAAAATTAAGAGGTCATAAATACCATGCATCATATAATATTATCCAATCATAGTTATTGCGGTGTTTCAAAAACAATGAAAACAGTTTTTTTTTCTTTTAAATTTGTTGTGAATATTTTCCAAATTCTCTTTCATTACGAGTGCGTTAAATTTTAAGCTACTAAATATCCTACTGTTAATAAATATTGAAGTTTAGTAAATAAATATTTGTACCCCATCCGGTATAAATATTTCTAGCATAAATCTCAGATACAAATAGTTTTTTATAATTGGTACTGATTATATTACTGAGTCAACCATATACTTTTAATGTATTTTATTTTTTTAATATCATAATGTTTCCAACATGAAACATTAAGTTAGTTTGAATTATCATATCGTTGCATTCTTGAAAAATCTACTAAGCCTATTTTAAATACCATTTTTTATAAATTTGTTCTATTATGTTGACAGATTATGCAAAGTAATTTGAAACAATACGATACAGTGGTCGAACAATATTTAACTATTTCATTTACAGTTTTTTATCAAAATAATTATTTTCTATCCCGATCAATAGCATTTTTTTACAAGTATTTATACTCACAATGTTACTGCACAATGTTTGCTATCCTTTTATGTGATTATATTGTGTAGAGCTGTCGAGAGCAAAGTAAACAGATCCATATTCATGTCGTTGGGAACTTACTAATCTTATAAGCAATAGAACTCTCAACAACTCCCTCTCTTTTTGTACCATATATCTGAGCTTTAATATTTACCCCCATATTGTTGTACACATACTTCTTTATATACCATTTTCACGTATGAAATAAATTACATTATAATAAAATGGAAAATAGTAAGAAAGAAAGAATATTTATGTGTAATAATAGAATAAATTAAAATTTCGATTATATAATTGTTTTAGTTTTTGATGTTTCCAAGCTTCATTTAAAACGGCCATAATCATTTTCCTTTTTAGTTATAATATTTTATTATATAAACTTTAAGTTAATAAAAGTGCTTTACTACATCCCTACTTTCCACACGTTAGTTATTAATCTTAATGTATAAGCTATTATTATTCACTGTTCTATCATTTCGTCTTCCAAAACTATCCAATTTACTAAGGGAAATATATTATATAAAATCAATATAAAATTATATTTCTCACTCGTAAATAACTTAAAAAAGGTATATATTTAACTGTCTAATTTACAAAACAGGAGTACGTTGAGTTTTGAGTAATAGGCTCCGACAAGTTACAAGGCCACCTACATATCTTTGAAGAGACAATGCTATGGGAAGATATCAGATCATCATCCAACTTAATATTTCTTATTTAGGTATAAAGTTTTAACAAATTTTCAAATATATAACTTAAATTTGTTCTAAAGAAGTCCCTCTTGAGTAATGGACTTCATTGATGCACAGCCAAATCTAATAAAGGAATGTTTATAATTATTTAAATCGGTATTTTCTGTGTACAAATTGTTTCATATAAAATATCAAGTATTGAACTCTTTTCTTTATATCTCCCTCAGAGATCGGATTCACTATCACTTATCCAAATCCAATGTCGGGCAATGAATGATCATGCAACTTTGTTTTGGCTGTGGAGATATGAAATTCATACAAAATATATTTTTGTAGATATCCTGCTAGAAGTCAACGGACATAAAAATGAAGAGAAATGTTTGACACTATGAGATATAGGCTTCACTAAAGCTCAAGTAATAAAATATGAATGTTGTTTAGAAGTAGCCACATCCGTCTTTTCAAAAACCTAACATTTAGAAAGTTTACAAAAAGATATATTAGAATAATTTAAAATACAAATATTTTCATTACACTCATTTTCTCAAAGGTTAAAGTGAAGTTTTTGTACGGCAATTTTCTCTTAATATAAAATATGCTAGGTATAACCTTCTTTTAACAAAGAAAATACAATGATCGTTATACAAAATATTTTATAAACGAAAAGGAATCGAATTGGACGTTATATTTTTAACATTAACAATAATTAAAACCCATAAAACATGGGACATAAAAACTTACAACACAGGAAATAGGGTCTGATTTTTTTGGGGAACCAGAAAAGTGTTCAGTTCACTTAATAAAATTACGTCTATAATTTTATATTTTGTTTTTTTTACATAAAGTGACATGATTTTGTTTTTGTACTTTTACTGTAGTAATGTCATAATTATCTCGCCAATGTCAATGTTTTATGTCTTATCTAAGTCAATGTTTATTTCTCAACTTTTTATGAAACTTTTAACAATAGTATAATATTACACTTTATATAATACGAAAAATATCATTAAACTCATTTCGTGTGGCGATTTTAGACCTTACAGTCCATCCTAATAAAAAATAAAATTTCATTTCTATTCCATCAAATTAAATTCCGTGACCCTTAAAAAATCGTCTCTTAATCTGAATATGCATAATTTTGTATTACAAACTGGACATAATTAACGTCTATCACTCAAGAGGCTGGCAAAATATTATTTTTGTCTGTCGATCTGTGAAAACTATATCTCGAAAACAAAGGAATCTCTAGACTTGAAATTTTGCATGAAGCTTAATTTTTATGTAGGCAACACGGAATTCGATGATAGTGCATGTTACTCAACAGAATTTGGTTGAGCGTCAGCGAATATATTTACATTGGTCTTATATGTAACCATTAAGGAAATAAGGAAAAGGAGGACAGACAAATTTTTTGAAAAATCTGGGTAATAGTAATGTGGAAATTAAATATAAAAATTTTAAATTATGGAGTAAACAATATAGGAAATTAAATTGGTAATTCGGAGAATAGATTCAATATTCAGTACACTGTTGGGCTTTGATTTTTTTTTATTAATGAACAAAATTGTTAATTTATCGTGTAACATTATGTTTTAAGAAATATTTCTTCTGTAGGCTTTAAAGTAACTTTATCTCTACATAGACAAGAACTAATTCTATCTAGGTCTATGTCCAATTTTGGAATTTGAAAGCATCATCGAATACTCAGTAGGTGGGCATGATTTAACTTTTTTCTGCCAGGGTGTACATGTTCTATATTATTGTCTCCGTCTCGTTAAGTAAATATAAACAAGCTATAAATATACATAGCTAGATATTTGAAATCTTGAGTGTAACCTATTTGAAGAGTATTACGCGACATTTGATGTGGCATAATCATAACTTGTAGTATGGAAGACTGGCAAACTTTAATTGCTTCTCTCTGCTTAATCTAGCCTGTGTATATACTCACGATATCTCTGGAATGATATTATTTATAGACTTTAAAATTTAACAAAGTTATATTTCTACATAGGCACCACAGAGTTCGGTGATGGTGCATTTCCAAGGTTCTTTGCTGATCGTTAGCAAATCGCATTGATTCATAAATTTAAGATTTAGAATTATTTGCTTAGCTACTACTAAGAGTTCCTAGCGAAATTCTTCTTGTGTTTGTATTTCTGTCTCCGGAGCATCTCAAGACTTAAACGAAGACTGTTACGCGCCACTTGTATTATTGACAATTAACCTAAGAAATAGATAATTGTCATCAAAAATAACCTGCAAATAAAGAAATGGATAAACCAAAATTTTCTCTCGGTAATAAAAATTGTAAATTATTTTTAAAACTTAAAAACTCTATTAATTATTTG
Source organism: Homalodisca vitripennis (assembly GCF_021130785.1). Classification (NCBI taxonomy): domain Eukaryota; kingdom Metazoa; phylum Arthropoda; class Insecta; order Hemiptera; family Cicadellidae; genus Homalodisca; species Homalodisca vitripennis. Next base: position 27,393 of record NW_025780959.1, on the reverse strand, counting down.
CGCCACAAACCTTTAATTTTATTCAGAAATTCAATTGAATTATTATTTCAAAGGATAACATGAGTTATAGAGTTTATCAAAGCTACTTATAAGTAATATATTCCAAGAAACAATATATTTCACGGGAAGAGGTTAAAGTCAACCAACGTTATAACAAAGACACGCAACTGTATGAGCGACTAGTCAACAGAGTTTATGTCTTTGATTGGTGTATCAGCTTTATCCAGTCTCTTGAATATGCAACAGTAAACCTCAAGACTTCCAGTTAGGCTAAACTAACTATCAGTTTCGATCCTGTCTTATATCTGTTTGTTTGTAGTTTACTATTAGTTTAGTATCAACTGTGTCTCGTCTGCGTCTCTTAGACATGTATTGTGCGATATTATTAAGTATTATTATTAAGGTCTTTGGAACTCAAGTCATCCAGATTTCAAATGTTTCAAATTCTATGGATATGAGTTATGAAGTCCTTCAAGGATTCGTTCTCACTGAGAGTTCCTTCAAAAAGTAGATTTTTACGTGTAGTGTTGATATACCAAATCTTGTTGATTTATCTGTTATCGTTCTGAAAATATTATACCTGTGCAGGACTTTATGTACACCCTGTATAGTGCACACAATTCTTCATGATGGCCGCAACTTTTGACACATTGTTTTTAAAATTATTATATAGTTTTTATTTAGCTTTCAATAAAGTTTACGTTTAATATCATGCAATTGTTTAGTTTATTTATTCTAAAAAAATCGACTGGGTCATTTTATTAAACCTACTACCAAAGTAAAAATAAACAAGTATCAGTAAAGCATTTATTAGGGTTATGGATTATTAGGTTTTGTTTATAATATGTCCAGAAATAACAATTTCCAATATAATACTAATGTTATTCACAATATAAATAGAAGAATATTAGAAAGTGTTAGAATATATTGAAAATATAATTATTCTGGAAATTATTTTTATATGATAGCTACTAGGTTATATTTGCTTAGGTGTTAATCACTACGCTTGTTGATATATAATATTTCTTATGTACGAAAACAGTTATTTAACGATTATCATCTAATATATATCTCTACATAAAAATCAGAAGGGATGGTGGGTAATTATTTAAGTTATATATTACATTCTTGTATTTTTACAACAAAGCCTCTACATTTCCGATTTTGATATGAAATCCGTAAATACGTCATATAAATATCTAATCAACACATTCAAATCTTTCTATATCTACCATAAAACAATTTAAATTTTTATATATAGCGGTATTAGTCAAAGCAGGGAACATTGAAAAACCTACAAGACATAAAGGGTGATGACCCAGAAGAGTTACTGTGGCGGCGCCTTCTCTATTATCATCTATTGTGTCCAACAGACCGCGTCGGGGTGGTTGTATTTTCAGAAGGATTTTATAGACATTTACAGATATAGCCTTAGTCTACAATCTCATTTATGATGTTGTTAACATATTCCATTTTGTACTACAAAATAATGAGTACTACATAGCAAAATGTTATATAAAGTCTTCTGTTTGCTATTTAGGCATGAGATTTACTGCAAATAAACTGTATCCTTAAAATCATAGATAAAAACAACAAACGTTGAATTAACCGTACAAAGCAGGATATCTTTAATTACCTTTTTCGTACATTACTTCTTAATTGTGAACATTTAATTGCATATAAACTTTATACTACTTAGTAAAGACATAACTTTAATTATTATAGAGTTGAGTTTAGCTCTCTTACTGGCTATATCATGAAATTGGACTCTTTCTGGCTTTCATGGTACTGAATAATTGTTTTCTCCATTTATAATTTACTGATTTAGTGTTTAAATAATGACATTCTAACTACAATATCCAGGCTACAAATGTAATATGTACCACAACAATATTGTGCCACTGTTCAAGGTGCATGCAATCAATGGTACATATTATTTGTAGGGTTAATCTCAATAAAAATCCAAAAAATACCACTGTCTAGGACTTACATAAAGTACTAAATTTGTAGGTTCAGAACATAATTTGCATACCTTTTTTCTCGTGGACTAAAGTGTTATGTTTTCATATGAAACGTGGGGGTCTTCATATGACGAACATCCAAAATCACCAATTGGTTATGCCACTTTAAATGGTGCAGAAATCCATGTAAGTGCTTATGTCACTGGGCACTGTACAAAATACAAAAATAACAATATTACCGTCTTATTATATAACGATTGCTAGGTAAGACCGTTGTAATAAACAATAAAGATATGTACTAGTCTAACAATGCGTTTTATGTAACTATAATCACTTTACTTCACATTAAATTAATTATTACTAGTACCAGAACATACGAATCTAATGATATTCAATACAAATAAGTATGCAAACATTTTGGAAATATGCTTAAAGTGCCTAAAGTGTTTTTCAATGCAATAAATTAAACTATAATATAATCAACTGACTGGTAGAGCTGATGACGTTGGACTGTGGACGAGTTAGAAATATTGCACGCTATGTATCTATGTTAAATCATGTACAGGTATGTTACTGTAGTAATTTTCAGTAGTACCGTCAAAATTAACTTTGAACCATATGGAATCTCCTTCTTATTGAATGTGATGTAATCCTTACAGAGACGTCTGGGCTATGGGCTATGGCAACAAGAAACAAACGAAAAAAAGGAATCGGCGTTTTCCTTAAATAAATAAATACATTTAAATATATTTTTATTGTATATTAAAATAGAAACATTCATTTCTTATTAGACAAATATACGAGTTTTAGGTCTAAAACTAAACGGAATGATAATATATTTTGGTTCATTTTATTGAGTTATGCTGCCAGCATAGTAATTATAGTATTGTTTACTTAACATATTAATTACAGTATACACTCAACACTCAACGCCTCATTACTAACAACGCAATCAGTGTTGTCTGTTACATTTTTTCTTGAGAGTATTATTTATTTAAGTAATGTTTTTCAATAATAGCCAATAAATATGTATTGAATTATTGTTTAATATTATATATAATAAAAGTTATTCAAATTAGGCTACTGTAACTTATACCAATTTAACGTATGTGTTTATATAACAACAACACTGAAACTAGGCTAAGCATTAATAATATTTCCTTACATTAGCTTAATGGTTATTTATGATAACGTCGAAAAAAAAAACCAAATATATTAATGTGTAAATAAACTGAATCCTATCATTAGAGATTTCAAAATGTAATTTATTCTTAGAGTAAAAAGAACAAGAGTGAAAAGTAGGTTTTAAAACTCGGGGAAAATATTTTACTTTAGCGCACTCTAGCCATTACCATACTTAGCTCAACGAACTTTTATTATTTTTACGGTAATACGAAACCTAATGCAAGGAATTAAAAATGAAAATGCGTTGCTTTGTAAGATAAACTGAGATATATTTCATTTGCTTACTTTAAACTTTAGTTGCAATATCTACATGAACAAGAATACTTTTTTTATTATGGTGCATGTCAAACCATTGAATTTTGATAGGCGTCATTGAAGGCTGACAACTCAGAAGGCTGTCACTGTTTATTATTCTCCTGATGGAGAAGATGTATAAACATATGCATAATCATGTATAACTGTCTGTTTTCCTATCTGTTCACAGAAATTCTCGAGAGTGAAATGTGCCATAGATTTAAAGTTTATACTCAACTGAGCTACATGACAGTTGGTGGGGCGGGTGTGGCGTACACTTACCTTGCCTTAAGAACTGAATCAAAAGCAAATACCTGGATCCTATCATAATGGGAGGATTTACCTTTTGGAATAAAAAGTACATGTTCCTGTTTAAAAACAAATGCAGGGTTTTTTAAAAAAATGGAATTTTTGTTTATTATTTTATGCGACTTTATTACGCATAATACCATACCTGCTTCTTCCGTATTCAACAGTTTACTGATGTATTAAGCTAAGACGAGACTGGAACTAAACTAACACACAATTTGAATGCTGGCCACGTCTGTCGCTAATGGGGCCTTGTTTTCGTCCCGCTAAGCTCCTCATTTGTCAAGATTATTTTACAACTTGGTGGAAATATTACTGGCTGCAGGAAGTCTCTGTAAACTTCTACAGACAAGTCATGAGTATAAAAACCATTAGTCTGAAGCGATCTTTATATCTGCTTTCAGAACAATATTTACACTTACCATATAATTTATAATATAATATAAGTATATACAATGTATATATAATTAAGTAATAATAATATGAAAAGATATGGGCAACGTCAGAGCATGGGCTATCTAGTTATCATGCGTGGAAAATGTTATAGTATTTCAAAATTTTCTGTAAAATATAATTATATTAGTTGTTATTTATACCTATATATGTAATTTAAGTATACAAATATATTTAAATATATAAATAGTGTATCTAATCACAATCGAACGTCATATTACAAATATGAAGGATTATGACGTATAAGAAGTCATCTGTCACAAAGAATGTGAGTCGTAAAAGAAAAATGGCGCCTATTATAAATTAGACCAACAGTTGTATTATATTATATATATAAAACGTCGTAATCTCCAGTAACATAGTTAGCCTACCAAACACTTTTCTGAGGACCTAAGGATTTTTATAACATGGAATGAGCATTTTAAAACGTGTTATACAATATGAAGGATTGAAATCATATTTTATTATAAGATTTAAGCTTTGAAAGCCTTACAAATGTAAGGTTAATGCTGGACTATTGCTGACATCAGACATGAAGGATTCCACATTTTAACTGGAGCAGCTTGAAAAGTGCTGATATTCCTTTCATCCAAGGTGACATGACTTAAATACTCGTATAGTGTGGTAAGACTAGAGGAATATTGCGCATATATGGATTCCTCATAAGAAGACGATGGAGGACTCGCAAACCAAAGAGATATCAAAGTCGACGTATTGAGAGACGCGATCTTCAAGAAAATGCTTTTGAAAGGAAACAATAACCTAGAGCTACAGAACAATAAGAAAGAGATATTGGGTAATTTTATTTTACAGAAATGTTTTTGAAAGAACACAGTACGAAGGCAAACACAAATTTAATCTTATTTTTGCTTTATGTTTTGTTTATTTTTTTGCTGTTTTGTATTGTTTGCTAGTGTTCGTTTTGTTTGATGTTAAATTATTAATTATCATAGACTAACACAGACTCACGGTAGTTTTCAACACTGTTCATTACGGTGTTTGCTATCCTTGTATGTGATTACCTTGTTACCGTAGAGATGTTGAAAGCAAAGTAAACAGTTCCATATTCATGTCGTTGGGAACTCACTAACTGTGTAAGCAGTTGTATCCCCCTACAACGTCATATTTTCAGGTACAATATTACTTTCGTGTCATAATTAATTGTGTGTCAAAATTTTAATAAAAATATTATGCTAAAATTGTTGATATATATATATATAATATATATATATATTTATATATATATATATATATATTTAATATAATTTACCGTCTTTGAGTTTGCGTTGTATATAAATATAAAGTATTTAATTTGAAAATTAATGTAATTAGGTGTTTTCAAAGAATTGCGTCTTTTCAAATTTCACATTATTAGAGCCAAATATTAAATAATCACGGGAATTAATTTAGTTATATAAAAAGATAGAATATAACATTTTAATCTTGAATAACATTGGCTGAGTCAATTTACAAAACAAAATGACCAATAAAATGTATAAGATTTTTTAAATATACATCAGACTAATTGAAAATACCACAATAATCATGGATAATTATATTTATTTTCTTTTACATATTCATGTAATAAACTAATTATCATTAAAGGTCTAAATACACTTTTTAAAAATACAAAAATAGGATAGTTCTCAACAAATATTTTACAAGTTAACTTGTTTAGTGTTGATATATCTATATACCTGTATATATAAATGAATGTTTGTGTGTTTGTCCTTTATAGAATCGTAAACTATATGACCGACCATTATGAAAATGTGTATGTATATGCATTTTTCGACGGAGAAGGTTTATATACTATGCCTATTGATGTATCTCGCCACCAGACGGTACTGCATATGTTAAGAGTTTTTAAAGCGCCTGCACACTATAAACTGCGATTACGAGATAGTTACGTATATTAAATAGCGAAAAACTTATGTATATTTTTCTTCAAAAAACATTTCTGGTTGAACTTAAAGCGTGTTACACCACTTTATAATAAAGTACATGTACCTAGACAATGGCTATAAACATACACTTTTGACAGACTTTATTGATCGTGGCAACAATACAAACTCTACATCGTTGTTGGAAATATAATTCACTTGAACCATAAGTGCACAAACACTGGCAAAGCGGGAAACAGCTATTCATTTATAAAGCAACGTTTCGTGTAATCAAAATCTAGTGATAAATTTAATATCTAAATCTAGAATAAAGGAAATAGAATCGAATTGCAAGTTGTATTCCGAGCACGAGCAGCGTTTCAAAACCTTAAAACATGGGACAGCCTGGATATAAAAACTTCCAACATAAAAAGAGACGGTCTCCGTTCTCGCGGAGCCTGGAAAAGTTCTCATTCTTCCTAATAAAATTATTTTCTTCTTCATTATCTATGTATTTCGTTTATTGAACAGAAAATACTGTTTGTGTTTATATCGGTACATATTTTATTTAGTTATATCTTCTCAGCTGGCGAAGGGTGGATTTAGATTAATTTAATCTTGTCAGGATAAATCCTTGATGTTTTATATAGTAAGTAAGAGATAAAAATATCAAATAATAGGAATAGATTATTCTATTATTATTATTATTGTATTATTATTATTCTATTATTCTATTCCTTGACCTCCGAACATTTCTTACTTATAACTATTTTTTAAGAGTTGGTGTGTACCTGTAATATATGAGTTACTAGTGTTTAATAACAGAACGAACCAAACCATTTGTTCGGGAGGTACTTACAAGACTTATATTTTGAGAATAAGAAAATCCCAAAATTACCTTATCAGAATAATTACATGCAAAAAAAAGAGAGATAGTTCGTTTTCACAATACTGCACATTAAAGATATTTGCTATTCAACATCTATTTATTTACAAAGTCTTAAGAGTATTTGATCTTAAAAGTGGAAATACTGGAACAACAAATTTAATGCACAATGCAAGAAGTGGGTCAAATAGAATATTCAAACTCTCAATAGTTACAAAAAGTATTTTTAAACAATCTTTCCAATATATAGGTCCTAAGTACTTCAATCAATTACCATATGAGGGAAAAACTTGTATAAACTTAAAAATATTTTCTGAAAAATTAAAAGAGTGGTTATTTTTAAAACAAGATGTAGACTTTATGAATGTTTGCTTAGTATAAATTCTGTACATGTTATGTTGAAAATAATTTTAATTTTTTTTCTCGTCTGTTTGTTGTTTTATTTTTCTTCTAAAAATGTAAATATAAGTACGTATATTATGTGTGAAATTTTAAGTTTAACTGCAGTACCACCTATTATAGGAATATAATCTGCATGTATGTAATTTTTTAAGTAAACATAGCGCCGCAGAGTGTCTTTGGATGTATCGAGACTGGACTCATTTATAATATTTCTACTATGTATTTATAGTATTAGTTTAAGGATGTTGTAAATTTATTTATATATAATAATTCACACTGACCACACATACTTGTAAATTAGGTCAGTTATTTTCAAGGACATTTTATGTTATATTCATGTAAATTAAGAAATGGAAAATCAATTATTATTATTATTATTTCCTACTAGTTTACTATTTTAGGTGTTTACTTTAAATTAAGTTTTTCAAAAAAATAACTTTAAAAATTCATAACCTAAGATTTTTTAGTTTCAGAATGAAACATAAATAATTTCCATGTTCTATTTGTTCGTTTTTACAAGAGAGAGAGAGTTTCTATACACTCTAATTGTAAGTAAAATTCAATCTAAATCTAAGTTTTAAGATATAATAAAATATTTATTGTTATACAATTTTACACACACACTTCTAATCTAGAATGCCAATAGACGCACTGCCAACTCAACACCATTACATTTAGAAGCTTTTTGATTTAAAATATATATTTTAATTTACAAAACCTACATTTTCTGTTTATCTCGATCTTTAAAATAATATGCGAAAACCATAACGATGAATGACTATATTACCAATACCCAAACCATTATCGTTATCATCGTTGGTGACTATATTACCATCATCGTTTTTTGGTGGTTCTACGTTACCTGATCAAATCCCTTGAGAAAGAGAAGAGTGGCTTAAGGCAAAAGTATAGTTAGTTTATATTTTGATTCACATGATTTAATCTTTCTCAATCGAAAACTATTCCAACGAATGAGCCATTTAAGAACTTTTGAAAGGTTCAGAAACATAGACGTAGAAAAGTTAAGTAATTTACAATTGATTCTGAAAGATAGCAAATTTAAGAATGTTATAACTTTTGTCCGTCTTATGATTCTGGACCTTTTAAAACTCTTTGTAAAACTGTAGTGGAATAAGGTAAGGACGTCTCTTTTTAAAATACTTCAAAATTTCAGAAGTTTCTAGTAGTGTGATCAACGCATAATCCAGTCTTTATTACGTAATTTAGAACTTTTCAGGCAAGGATCAGGCACTGTTTGTTTACTGCAATGTTTTTAAAGTATTATTTTACTAAATTTAACATCTTAAATATTTTAGCACACTGTCATTAGAGCTAATTTATATTCTTAATAGGGACACAACCGTTTACCTTTCATTAACTTTTTTTACCGATTCAATTACAAACACCTTTAATCTCTCACAGAAATTTCATAACTTCAGAGTAACTTTTGTAAATGTTTTGTTTTTGTTAACCATCCTACCTAAACTTTATATTGTGAACTTCATAAGAATAAAATTTTCGTAGTTATTATTTGATACAAAATTGTGGCTACTTACTACTACTATTTTACACGTATCTCAATTCTCTACAGATTATAATGATTAGACAGAATAGTTCTAGCGATTCTTCTCAATATTGTCAAATTAAAATGTATTTGATTGTTGAATACTAATTAATAACTAACTGGAATTATAAGAAGTTTTGGCAAATTCAGATGAAACCATTACATATATTGCAAATTTCTGTTATCACATGCCCATGATCACTCTTAACAAATCTTAATATCGTAACCCGACACGCGGACAGATGCTGTGTCAATCCTGGTTCATTATATATATTTCATTAGATTTTCTAAAAATATACATATATATATATATATATATATATATATATATATATATATATATATATATATATATATATATATATATATATATATATATATATATATATATGCCTGATGTATCACTCATGACGGTATGTTTCTTATATGTACTGCCTTACAAGAGGGCATATCACAAAGAAGGCACTACCTAGCCCCTCCTACCATTCCAGATATTTACATGCCACACTTCATGTGCCATCTTTTACAGAATATATCAAACCTTTTTCTGTCCAAAAAATCATCAATGCTTAGAAAATTAACTTTTGTATTAACATAGTATTTATATTCGCCTTACATTTGAATCTTTTTATTACCTAAAACTTGTTGGTCAAATTTAATTGGATGATTAGGATGATAAATAATTAATGTACTTTTGATGTCAATGATGTATTAAGACTATAATTCACAAAACTTCAAGCTTAATTTCAACATTCAAGAAATATTGATAAATAAACAATACAACTTGTACCTTAATAGTACACATCATGGGATATAATGCTAATGCAGTAGATTTAAAAAAAACATACATATATAAAACAATAGGCGTAATAGAGATAGTTGTTATTCATTTTAATAGTAATAATTCTTTTAATTGTTGTATTGTAAGAATAATAAAACAAATTTAATGTATTACTTTGTATGTATGAAATATTCTATCTTTATACGTTAAATGGATTTAACTTGTTCATATTCATATGGTTTAGTTTTCATACAGGACCATTTCTTTAATTAATGTTTTGAGTAATGCTGTTTGTAATTGTAATGCAGTTTTATAATGGGATCAATAACAAAGCTAATAGCTCTTAGTTATTTCTCTATTTACTTTTAATAAATTATAAGCAAAATTACAGTTTTTAGCAAACAGTATAAGGTTTTAATCTAAAAATTCTGTATTAAATATAGAAGTTTTAGTTACAACTGTTATTTCAAAATAAAATGACCTAAATCATTGTTTTTGTATTGTGTACAATGTAATGAAAAATCTAGTGATTCCGCTTCTCGATTTACTCCTTCAAGCACAATAAAGGTAGTTTTGCCTAATATTGACAAAAAGCATTGAAGAGTGACTCAAGATTCCTTGTTGATACAAAAGGAATTCAATATTCTGCCTGTAGCTGGAATGTTTGGCAATGTTACATAGAGACCTGTTGATATCTCCAAAGTCTGACCCAGAGTATCTATCTATATTGCTATTAAACATTTAACCATGTTTTTTGTAAATTTACATTAAGAAAAAAAAACAAATTGCTTCCTTCGTTAGAGAAATACGTTCACACGAATTATGTAAAAACATTTTAAAAACATACAATGGTTGTTGAAACTCATAAACAGTTTATTATAACTTTTCTTAAATCTAAACATAAATCTTTACCATTTGTTTCCTGCAAAATATTTAATTTGTATTATTTATTTATTATGATGAAAAATTCCATAACTATCAAATTGTATGTAAGTGGCTGAGTAAATATAATATAGATTTGTTGAAAATAGGAACATTTTAATAATAATTATAGAGCTAAAAAAGCTACAAATAGATTTTTGGTGTTTATAAATTAAACTCACTTATAAAATACCATAAAAGTTATAGCTATCCAAAATGCATTGACAAGATAATTTATGTTATATTGTACCAGTTAGTTTAGAACTTTCGACGTACATATTGCTATGTTGTTAAATTGAGTTAGTGTGTTTATCTTTAGGCTTAATTATCTATTTAATGGGAACTGTTTTGGTGCAACACTGGACTGGACTGGATTATATTTGATTGTGTGGATTTTATTGCATTTCATCTTGATTTAAACATGCACAATATAATTGGGTGTTTAACCTGTATTGTTGCATGTAAATAAAATAAATAAATAAGCCCATAGCTGCATTTATTTAAAAACTTTTTTTCGTACAAGTTTAACCTCATATATGGGTTTTTAATTATAAAAAACAGAGTTTCTTTCAATCCACGAAACGTAATTTTAGTAACGAAATTCTATTATACTTAAAAATCTCCTGTTGTTTATTAAAAATTCTAATTATATAGTGAAATACCACATCGGACCAAAATTAAAAGACATGCACCAGTATATATTTTGGGGTATATCCGTAATGCAGTATAATTATAGAAGTAGTCTATATTAACCGGCATTATAATACTACCTTCATTTGGAAAATGATATCATGCATTATTTTTTTTATATCAGTCTCTTACAATATTTTACATACTCGTATTAGTGATTTATTCACTAAAATAAGGAAATAATATAGTGGAAGACGCCAAGATGATACAAAATTTGAATGCTGGCCGCGTCCATCGCTAATGTGTTCTTGTTTTCGTCCTGACAAACTTCTCATTTGTCAGAATTATTTAACAACTTGGTGCAAATATTTCTAGCTGTAAGAAGTGATACTGAAATTCTACTGGGAAATTATAGGCAAAACAATTAATAGTCTTAAGATTGTCGAAAGTAATTACATTTTAGGGCTCGTTTTACAGTTATATATTGTTGTATTTCTTTAAATTTCCTTTCAATGTGAAAATAAATAGTTAACACAATAGCTTGGGTTGGTTCTAACACTTTTTATCAACAAAAGTTTCTGTTCATCATTGTGTATTCGCTATAAAGCAGATGTTCAAATACATTAAGTACTAGATAATACTTAAATATTTTACTAGAATAATATACGTTAACATAAAAAATACTCTTTTTTAATGGAGTAATATAAAGATATATTGTGTACAAAAATGTAAAATATCTACAGATTTTGCTGAATTTTAGAAAGAATATCTTTGTTTTTATTACAATACTACTGAATATTTAATTATATAAAACCTTATCCCATCACATACAAAGAAGTGTTTTTATCATTGATTCACCTCATTTTAAGCAGTAACTGGTTATACATAAGTTTTATATTTTATAAGAGCTGTATACTAGACAACCCTAAACTCTTAAAAATTCCTTTTAATGTTATATCACTGTTCACCTTTATGTTGTGATTTAGAAAGTTATAGCATGGTAAATCCGGTCTAAGCAGTTCAATAAACCTAAAAACACATACACACTAAAGGTGATGACTCCAAAAAAGCACTGTAAGGTCTATCCGTTGCCGCCCTTTGTCGACCTGGAGATTTAATATTACGTTATTAGTAGTTTTAGACGACTTACAGACACTATCATACCAGGGTATACTAAAATTATTTAAATATATGCATTTTAAACATATAACTGTTCATTTTATTTAATTATCCAAAACGATAACTTACGGTTTACAGAATAATAAATATGAAATTTATTCCTTCTTCCAACTAAATTATCGTTAATTAACTGTCAGGCTCTTTATGAAAATCAAGTTATAAATAATAAATTCCTAAAGAAAATTATAAACTTACTTTATTTTTATTTCGTTCAAGTCTTAAATATCGCTGTTTCATTAATGTTTGACTCATTATTTATTTATAAACGTGTTTTATTCAAAATAAAATTAATTTAGTAATATATTTTTACTTCATTATACATGCAACATAGTAATATACAATCTCATGTTACTAGGAACAAAAAATGATATGACGACTAGTAACACAATTTCATTTTATATAGTAGGCTATACAAGTTGTTTTACCAGAGTTTTGCTTTAAATATGGGTAAATCAATTTTTTTATAGAATTCAGCGATAATAAATTGAAAACAAATCAACTTAAAACAATTGAAAATTACTTAAATAACAAGCTTGTTGTGTGTTAACTACTTTTTTTGTTACAAGTATGTTACGTGTGTTGTTAAAATAAGTTACAACTGAGTATTATTATAAATCTAAATAATGCAATATTTATCATTGAATATTTCTCATGATATATATAATCGTTTTATAAAAAAGTGCATTACTTAAACTATAATAAATGTTATATAGCATATTATGAAATGCTATATAACATGAAAAATAGTTCATGACTTAACTTACTATAAGTCAAAGAAAAACATACTTTACCAGCAAGTCTCGTTCTTCTTACCCGAAAGCCCCAGTAAGTTTACTAGTCTTTTCCCTTCAAAAAACAGGCACATTGTGAAATAATACTCAATTGGTGAATTGTCTTATGTATGTATTAAAAAGAAATAAATGGTTCCAGGTTATTTTTACATAAAAATGTCACCAGAACTTGTAAAGATTTTTATCATTATTCAACAAAGAATTGTCGACATTGAACAATTAAATTAAATAATCTTTAGTTAAATAAATATCAATTAATTATTTATTCGTTTATTTATCCCATCTAGTTAATTTGTTATCTTCACTTGTAGGACTATTAGACTATTAAACGACGTATTGTGCCCTCTCATTCTCAAATTGTCAATTAGTACTATACTTAAAATATTAGTATAGTGTTAACACTATTGATAACTAAGAGAAAAGAAGCAGGTGAGGGTTCTTGGGTACATCTGTGAGTCTGGAAAAACCAAGGCGTCATTTCCGAAACCGCTCTGTAGCTGTTATATCCGATTTTTACCCTACTCTTCCCTTGACAGCTTTGAAGCAGCGGCAAGCAGTTCGTCCGGTATGCTAGCTGATACTATTAACGCTAAAATGTAAAAATTAAACATTCCAACTACTTGAAGATTTTCAATTAAAGTAGTGTGTACTCTGTAAGTAAATACATGTCATATTTATTACTTATTGACATGTTATATTATTATATCATAATTGTTAGAGCTTTTCGTGCTTTGAAGCAATTTATTTAGAATTTTCGCACAGACCTTTTTCTGACGATAATTTTTGCAATTATGATGTATGTGTAATGATATCCAGCTTCATATGACCTCGAAAAGCTGGATTTGATCAATACGAGAGTTTCAATGGTAAGTATAAAGTTATATTCAGCTCAAGTGTAACATCCAACTTCCATCCTATAGATCCTCTTATAATTTCACACTCCAGTAGATTATCTCAAACCTCTAAACTTTCCACCAACCGAAAAATATTTAACGAAGACAGCAGAATAAAATATTAATATAAGTACTCTGTAATTAGGTATTTCTTACAATGAATACTTTAGATTAAAACAAGTGTTTTCATTCTTAAGACCATAAATACAGACTGATTCCGAAAGTGTCCTAAACGTATATTAGGGAATATGTTAGAACTGTAACAAAAAATCAAATGCAACTCAAAAATTATATACAGGAAATTTATTTTTTCCAAATTAAGGAGCACGTGTCAAGTTAAAATATCGAGATTATCAAATGTCAATTTACCACATATGGTTCATGTGGTTAGCTATATTAGATATTAATGTAATACTTTTTTATATTTAAACATTTCAAAATGGAGATACATACGAAACATAAAAATGGTTTTACACAATGTAGTATTTTAAATAAAATTGTAAATAATACAGTGAAACCAGCAAATTTTTAATCTGAAATAAATACCCAAAAAATGTGTCACATTAACGTATGGGAAAACTTTTTGCCCACGGCCAAAATTGTACATTTTAAAAATTCAAAATAAGCTTAGCTCAAAACATGTAAATTTAAGGTTGCATAATGTTGTATCTAATTCAAATCGTCTTTGGAAAATATGCTTTATACACTCAAATCATGTGTCTTGCTCTAACCTTTCTTGTGTAAAAACAAAAAAAAACTTATTTTAATATTAACAACTTAAACGTATTCAGTATTATAGGATAGGTGAATGATAATATTACTTTATATTTAACGTAACTCTATGTGACGTATTACGTGGTCTTAATTCCAGTGTAAAATATTTTTGGTTCAGTTTTTTTAATCAAAATTTTAATAATAATTTCAAAATATCGAATCAAAACACAAAATGTTTTAATATTATAAATCATAAACATCTCACATTTTTATGTTTTTTCTGTACAAATTAAGGTACCTCTGCAACTACGTAACGTAACATTTATCTGTAGCTAAACACATTCCTTTAGATATAGAACTCCAAACTTATGATTAACACCCCATGTGTATTATATTTGTAATATTATAGTATTTATAACTTTGGTGTATATAATGCAAGATATTAAGAAAAATATAAATATACAGAAGTTCTAGTGAGTTGCAATAAAAGAGCTTTGCCTGAAATTACCAATAAACTTATCCTTTAAATTCAACCATCCACAGTCCCGGTCCGTTGGACACAATAGATGACAATAGAAAAGGCGCCACAGCACTTCTTCTGGGTCATCACCCTTTATGTCTGTGTTTGTAGGTTTTTCAATGTTCCCCTGCTGTGTGACCGTATGACCTTTTGTACCACTTTACAAAGGTAGAATTGCGAGATCGATATTCTTTAAAAAAAAAAAAAAAAAAAACAGTTTCAAATACACGCAATAAACATAAAACGAATCCAATCCATGATTACGCAGTATTCATATAGTGCAAGATATACAAATGATCAACTTGGTTTTTGTGGCTTTTGCACTAATTTATTTGGTTTTATCAATATATTTAATGCAGTGAAAAGGCATAGGTAACACACTTATGATTTAATAAACTATGGAATTATATTGCAGTTGATTGAAATCACAATAAAAATAAACCCAGACATATAAAACTTCTGAACGTAACATAATATTTGTAAAATGTAACTGCCTTTGACAAAAGAATAAATATAAACATTTACTATCACCACAAATATATTGGAGGACAGTGTGTTAAGGGAATTCTCAAGATAAGTGTCGCGTAGCCCGGAGGGTTTTTGGAGTAGTAATAAAACTATATATTAATCAGAGGCACTAAGAATATCTATTATAAATCTAATTAAAAACCGAAAGAGAGAAACTATTAGATATTTATTCAATTGAATATTTTATGGTTGGTTTTAAAGATATCAAGCTAGGAAAATATAAAATAAGACATAATTTATAATATTATATTTTTCGCCATTTCGCTATACCCTCCTGTTTTGACCTGTACACAAATTACCAATGTTTAAGAGAATTTTATATAAATATCAAAACAATAATTGTAACTTTATTATTTTTAAATAGCTTAATATTTAGTAACAATACAATCCTCTACTGTTTTGTTCCATTTGAAGAAGGTTACCTAGACGCTTTTATTTTATAATGGAACCATTCAAAATCTATATAAGAATATTAATCCAAATTTTTAATTTAATTATTTTAACTCACATTTTAATTATTCGTTAAATTTTAAACTCTTTTAACATTTATAGGAGTTGTACTATCAAGCATTTGATCGTGTATGCTTGGTGTGAGAGTTGTTATTCTATTTGTGTTGCAACTAACTTGCTTTATTATGGTGTGTATCATTTGGTAATATTATTATTTATATTTATAGTTTAGTAAGTGTATTATTGCAGTCTTTCTGGTTAGTTGTTTCTATGTCTTGTATTGTCAGCTATGCCATCTTATTGTGTGAAATATTGTGTCACTATGTTGTAAGAATTATAATGGTTTACCGTTGGAAGTGAATAAATAATAAATAATAATAATAATATTTTTTTCAAATTACTATCATATTGATATACTTTTTACAATTTTACAAATATTTTCCAATGGAATTTTAACATTTAATAAAAATAAGTGTGAATCTTATTTAATATTTAAATCATCATAATAACAAGTTAAACAAACTTATTATCATAGTCTATGTTATGTTTATACGGTATTTATACTCACTGTGCTGTACACAGTTTGCTATCCTTGTATGTAATTACAATGTTACTATTGAGTTTTTTTAAAGCAAAGTAATCTGTTCCATATCTATGTCGATCTGATCTCACTAACTGCATAAGCAATGGACTTCTCTACTACTCTTGTATGTTAAATATGACTATTTTTCACATTCTTGAATAATGAGTTTTTCGGATGTGAAACTTCAAAATATTAAATACTTTTAAACATTAAGGAAACACTAATAAAATAACTGAAAAGCTTATCACTATTTAATATTTTTAGCAATATTTCAATTTACTATAAAACCTATATTTTGTTAATTTTATTTCTAGGTTAGGTGTCGCGCGTAAAAGTAAATACAGTCAGATTACTTTGATTATGTTATTTGTCACAAAACCAGTTATATTAACTTAGAGCAAGAGGCTGTAGAAATGACCTGGAGTTGTCCCAGATAGAACAGAGTAAAAACTAAGTAATGTAATCCTTTATTTTATATTCGCAGTATTATGCGTAACAGCTTAAAGATCGTATTAATACGCATTCAAAATAATTGTTAAAAAACATTTTAATATACAATTTTGTAATTGTTATTTTAATAATTAATTATTAAGTACAAGATTTTTTAATTTTTTGTATTAAGCTACCAATGAAAAGTAATAAATAAATAATATAATTTGGATACTATTAGTTATAAATTTAAAGTGAGGTCTCCCATAATTATTCAACGGGTAAAATAAGGTTTTTAAACGTCTTGAAAATTTAAGATTTTTATTATAGGGCTAAAATCATGATAGCCGTTACTACTACTGGCTCTAAAAAAATTGTTTTCCTACATAAATGTTTTAGGTTTACCAACCGTTTACTTAAAAAAATAGTCACATTCTGTTTTCTTGTAATTCTAAGATATTTTGCCCGTCCTGTATGTTCAATTACTTATTAATATAGTATCAGTGAATTACAATAAAGTAAAGCCATTTACGTTAAAAAATATATCAGAATTCATGTATGGAAACACTAATATTATATTTAGTGGTATTGGCTGGGTACACTGTTTTCACCTCAATACACGTTGACTTCCATAACAAAAACCACAAGGTCCATAAACATTTTTAATTTTTACCGAATACGGTTGTCATACTTCAAAAACCTGTCAGCAATATAATATTTATTTATAGTGATATTTCAAATTTAGCTATTTTATTGTTCTGTCACCCTAAATATAAAACGGTAATGTGTGTAATAAAAATCACATCAGTAATAAATGAAATGGATCGAATTAGAAGTTGAATTCCGAGCACGAACAAGACATTGGCCCTTAAAATATGGGACAAAATGAACATGAAACTTCAAAAATAAACAGATACGGCCCGCTTTCTTGCGGAACCATAAAAGATTTCATTCCAACTACCAAATTATTTTCTTGTTCATTAACTATATATTTGGCTTACTAAACATAAAAAGTTTTTCTGGTTTAGTATAATAATTCTGTTTCGTTTCACACAGTAAGCAGAGTTAATTATTGCTTTATTCATTGTGACAGATGTAAATAAAAATTATATTCACATTTCAAAATCGTCAAGAATCGTTACAGACGGTGGGCTGATAGGCCTTTAATGTTCTTTGTTTATAGATGCAGAGTAAAACACATTAATCTATAGGTTGTAGTAATATCAGTGCTAAGTATTAAGACTATTGAAGGGCATGTCACCTTATTTTACGAATTTGAAAACAAATAAAGGAATTTGAATAACATAGTTTTTCTCGAAGGACGAATATGAACGGAAACATTAATTGTAAAGTTTCACACAAGTAAGGCACTAACATTAGCTCAATAAACAAGATATTAATTTGATTGAAATAATAATTATAAATGTCTGGTTAAATAAAATAATGAACATTAGCAGTAGTCCCACCAGCAAACCACTCAGTATTGAGATTTTCAAAGCCAATAGAGTAAGTCTATTGTTATCATCGGCTATCCAACAAGAGCATAAATCTGGATTTACTACATTCCTCTGCTAATGATAGATTTAGAGCCACTTCAGTGTAAAGCATTTAAGCTCCTTGGTTTACTAAATGGGCATATCCAAAACCTATCATATGGTTTTACCAAAAATTATATATTCAAAACGTTTAGTATGATATTTTCCCTTCTTCCTTTTGTATCTTTGGGTCTTATTTCCTTTGGTAAATGCTTACAACGAATATTTAAATACTTTCTGACAAATATGCTCTCTACTACTTTCTGACCCAATGTGCTCAAAGTTGTTTAGATATAAATAGCTTCTGTATTTGACACTTCAATTTGTTTTATACAGTTTTATAATTATTTATTAAATAATTGTTAATTAGTTTTGAAGGATTGTTCAGCTTAATAATTTATAATTGATTGCTATTCTAATAGAGTATACCTTCTCCGTTAGGTGATTAGCTTAAATCTGTGTACATTATTATATAAAAGTGTATCAGTGTGTTAATAATAAATATTTAATTATATGACACAATTTTTCTAAACGTTACTGATTAATGTTTTATACAGCCATTTAATCATGTTTGTGTGATGGTTTTTGTTATTTTAGGATGCCCCTTACAAAAATTTTACATCAAAAGGCCGGTACTAGTAGGGTGAGAAAAATTATAAAATCATGGTGCAAGCACTAATGCAGCAAGTGTGAAATTCAGAGTTTGGATTATCACTTAGTTATTAAGAGTATGTTATAGAAAGTTTATTTTCAAAATGCACTCTTATTTTGTTGAGCTATAAATAAAATAATGTCCAAATAAAAACCCATATTTTCCATGTAATTATTACTCTTACACTCGAATATTACTCACCTGCATTTCTGTCTAGTATACCCGGGGATAGTGTAAGAACGGAGAGTGTCAACATGTTGATGACCCAATGTGCTCAAAGTTGTTTACATATAAATAGCTTCTGTCTTTGACATTCACCTCCTTTGACATGACAGTAATTTTGAATTCAGTTTTATTATAATAATTTAATTTAGGTTACCCTCAGAGGTCTCTTATAAACTACACAACATGTGCATCTTTAATACTGTCAATACAAACCTGCAATCCACGTGGTAAAAACCGTAGGGACGGCCCCTTTTTATTCTGCGTTAAGCTCCACCGTACTACCTTTGACAAGCTTTTAACAAGATGTTATGCTGCCTTCAAACTGCTCCTGTTGTATGAAGTTCTAAAAACACGAATCTGATTTTTTATCATTTAAACGTTATGTGAACGTAATATTCAGTGTATTTAATAGTAGTAAAGAAAAAACAATGTGTGTAGGAGTGGCACATCGCTAACCTGAAATGTCGATGTATTAGAGTGGAAGGATTGACGGATGGATAAATAGGTCTAGTCTACTCGGGATGATGATTTCTATAGTCAGTGGAGCTCCTTTATTGCTAAAAACACTAAATTGCCAGGATAGAGAGTCTGCACGTTATGATTGGAGAAGATGGAAAAGAGCTGGATTTCAATTCCTCCAAGACAGATAAATTGACTAAAATAAAGTTTAGTATGGCCGGTGGAATGTGGTCAATTTGAAATCCCTCTGGAAGACGAAGGGTGCAGACTTAAAAGACCAGAGCATGGGTGTTGGGAGACGCCAACAACAAAACAGTTTGTTTGAAAGGAAAAAACTGTACAGCGCTTTTAGAACATAGAACTACATGAAAATAAGAAAGCAATGTTGCAGTGTTCATTTCAATACTAAAAGAATACAATTAGAAGATAATATATGTATATATATATATATATATATATATATATATATATATATATATATGTGTGTGTGTGTGTGTGTGTGTGTGTGTGTGTGTGTGTGTGTGTGTGTGTGTGTGTGTGTGTGTGTGTGTGTGTGTTTGCTTTCTGTTTGATGTTAAGAAAATTAATTATTATAATAGACTCATATGGATTCACGGTATGTTTCAACGATGTTGCTGTAAAGTGTTTGCTATCCTTATATGTGATTACGTTGTTACCGTAGAGCTGCTGCAAGCACAGTAAACAGTTACATATTCATGTAGTTGCGAAACTCACTAACTGTGTAAGCAATTGTATTCCCCTACAACGCTATCTCTCTTGTTATAGGATATTTCTTTGGTGTCCTAATTAATTTTGTGTAAAAAGTTTTAGAAGGAGTATTTTGCTATAATTAGTAACCATGATTGACAATGTCGAAATAAGACGAAGAAATAAATGGAATTAGTATTATTATTAAGTTTTATATACATATTTTGTAATATTTTTTTATATCACATCAAAATCGGAAATTTTGAAATATAATAAATAAAAATAGTATTTACAACAATTCCTTATTATATTTCTACACCATAACTACAACCAAGTAGCTTTAAATATAAAAAATAAACCATTTGTTATTATTACTTTTTAACTTTAATGTCTCACATGAAACTACGTAATTTATAATTCCTTTAATGTTTGTGATGGATTACCGTATTTACCTCGTTTAAATATATTTCAATTACAACCAGAAGTTACCCAAAATAGCTTATTTCCAATCTAGACTACTAACTGTTCAATTCAAGAAAGAACGGTTTTGTGTATAAAATACGTACCGTAGTTAAAAAAATTCAATTAATTTTAGCAACTTTTTTTACAGAATTGCATCAATCCCAACTTTCAAAGGTACAAATTTTAAGGGTAAAAATAGATTTTAAATGATAAGCTACAGGTGCTGGAGCTACGTAGGCACGTGCTGGCAAAACATATCAAACAGATGTACTTTTGAAAGCTCAGAATTGTCATATTTCTCGGTTTTCTAGAGAAATCCCCGAAGTCGATCCTTTTCTTACATTCCTTGGGTACATCTATTACGCCTAAAGTCATAAGTAAGAAAATAGCAGATAGGACTCATAGCTCCTGAAATTCTTTATAGCGTATTATGATATATCTCTGAAGAAGGCCATACGCTAGGAAAGAGATAGACAAGGTTTAGACTAGATTAGAGATAGTTTTTAAGCCTATTAGATCATCTTCGCCAGGAAATGTATAATAGAGTTTATTTCCAATACTGGTCTGGATGGTGCTCTAATACAAACACAGATCAAAAACAGTACACGTTCCATATATTGTATGAAATTTCATCAAAGGAATTTTTAATATCGTATGAAACATAATGGGACAATAACGATAATATTTAATGTATTTTTTATATTAATTATGAGTTAAGGTTCTATAATTCATAAAGGGCCACTTTAAAATTCAATGTTCGAGAAAGATTTAAAACAGGCAGGCGTCGATCCTTAAAAGTACACACGATGGGATGCCATGTCAATACAGTAGACGTTTTGAGAAAAAAAAACATAAAACAACTTTCGTTATAATTATACTTGTTATTTTATTTTAATAATAATAGTATCCAATTACTTTATGAATGACAAACAGTTGAGAGTAATTAAAATGTGTTGCATTGTATATATTATGAAATATTTTATCTAGTACGATAAAGGAATTTAATTTTGTCTTGTTAACATAAAAGTTTCGTTTTACAAAATAAGAAAACCATTCTTAGTTTGCTTGGAAAATTTAGTTTGAAAGGTGTTCTCTGAAATGGTGTCAATAATAAACCTAATAACTCTTTGACGTTCTCTTTACAGTTTTAATCAATTACTAAGCAAAAATATAGTTTTTGGCAATTAATGGGTCATCTATAAAAATACTGTATTCATTCAAAAGGTTTTTGTATAAAATTGTAATTACAACAAAATAAAATTATTTCAATCAATGTTTGGTAGTATGTATAATAAAATGAAAAAATTATAGTGATTTTGGATCTATACTTATCCTTTTAGTCACATACAAGGTATTGCTGTCCAATATTGACCAAAGGCATGGTCTGATCCGTTGGTACAGAGTGACTCAAGATTCCTTGTTGACACAAGAGGAATTCAATATTCTGTCTGTAGCTGGAATGTTTGGCAATGTTACATAGAGACCTGTGGATATCTCCGGAGACTGAATAGAGTATCTATCTATATAACTATTAAAGAGCAAACTGTAAACCAATTTCCTGGCCACATTACATAAAAACAAAAAAGAAATTGAAAAGGGTCGATTGTAAATACATTTTTAGCAATATATAACCTTCAACGCTAGATATATAAATACGTTTATGCATTTAATGTGGTTAAATTTAGTTTTTTAATAATTTTTTTATTTTAAATAATCCAATCTTGCTTTCCATACAATCGCAGTGTTTTATCGCTCATTTCTTTTGTAGTCGGCTGTTCCTGATGTCAAAATATGCGGGGGGTCCGTTTTGAGCTCCTTCGTTTTTCGATCCCTATAGAGGAAAATGTCTCCAGATTTCAGGATTCAAGTCTGCAACAGCATCAGATTTCAGATGCTGCACATAAGAGGAAGGTAAACTGGGGCTAAACTCAACATTCTCATTGAACCAGCCCTACCTGCCATAGCTCAATTATACCTGTACATAAGATTAAACATTCACAATAAACTTAAGTTAAACAGTGTGGCAATCTAAGTCTCACTTGTGTGCAAGTGCAAAGAAACAATAGGAAACACCCTGAGATAGAACCCCCCTAGAAAAAAAATTGTAAACCCTTTCGTCTTATAATTATCGGTAAAAATCAGAACAGTAGGCAGTAAATACTATAAATAATCACTAAAAAGAAAATAATTTAGCCAATATTTCGTAAAAACCAAACCAAAAAGTACTTTAATCTGTGTTTAAATTTAAAATGTTCTTATAATAACTTATAATATAATGAAATGGATAATAAATCTCAGGTAGATGTAATATTTACAGATTTAACTAAGGCGTTTGATAGAGTAGATCACAGTTTAATTTTAAGTAAAATGCATAATTTAGGTTTCTCGTCTAAGTTGGTAAATTTTTTTTCTTTTTACTTTTCTAATAGGCTACAATATGTTTCTTATATGGGGCACAATTCTAGTCAATATTTAGTAACTTCAGGGGTTCCTCAGGGGTCAAACTTGGGCCCAGTACTTTTTAATTTGTTTATCAATGATATTGTTAACTGCACAAAAAATTCACAAATTTTACTGTACGCAGATGACCTTCAACTTTATAAAGTAGTCAATAGCCCTCAGGATTCCAACGCATTACAGGGGGATTTGGATGCAATTGTAGATTGGACTAGTAAATATAAGATCTTTTTTTAATATTAGTAAGTGCAAAGTAATGTCATTCACAAAGAAAAAGATATCAATTTCGAATAACTATGCCATAAATGGTAGTAATATTGAAAGGGTATTTGAATTTAAGGATTTAGGCGTAATTTTGGATCGTATTTAACTTTCAATCCTCATATCTCATCTATTGTAAATAAGGCCTACAAAAATTTGGGATTTATTATTAGACAGTCTTCAAATTTTCATTCAATTTCAACCTTAAAAACATTGTATATATCACTTGTCCGATCAAATTTAGAATTTGCCAATATAGTATGGAATCCTTATTTTGCTAATCGCATTAAATTTAATTGAAAAGGTACAAAAAAGGTTTTTACGATATTTATATTTTTAAAGAAACTGGTCAATTTACCTTCGATATTTCATATAATCAACTTTTAAGTATTTTCGAAATGGAAAGTCTTCAAAAATGTAGAAAATTAGCGAATTTACTTTTTCTTTTTAAATTGCTGAGAGGTGAAGTAATGGATTCATGTTGCTTGTCAAAAATTAATTTTTACACTCCATCATTTTTTAATAGATCCCAAAATTTGTTTCACATTAATTTTTCTCGTACAATGGCACATTTTTCATCACCTTTGAATACAATGATGAGATTGCATAATTCTTTGTCTGGGGAGGTTGATATATTTTTACATAATATTAATCAATACAAAAGACTTTGTCAGAGGGATATAAACTGAGCTAAACTACCTAATACCTATACACGTTTAACAAATATACTACACTACCAATATTTTTATTAAGATATTTATACTTTTAATCACACACACACACACACACACACACACACACACACACACACACACACACACACACACACACACACACACACACACACACACACACACACACACAGATTACACGCGCGCGCGTCTTTTTTATGGCTTATCTTGACTTTGTTAATATTTATGATTATTTATTATTGTTGTTATTTTGTTTATAATTTTATTATAGTTACGTTGTTATATCTATATATATATATATAGATATAACAACGTAACTATATTCTAAAATATATAATATAATATATGTATATATCTGTTATTTATATTTAGGCTTAATTATCTATTTTGGTGGAACACTGGACTGGACTGGACTGGATATATTTGATTGTGTGGATATTATTGCTTGTCATCTTGATTTAAACATGCACAATGTAATTGGGTGTGTAACCTGTATTGTTGCATGTAAATAAAATAAATAAATAAATAATAGGTAATACATAGGCGAGACCAAAAAATATGCTAAATGCGTGATTCAAAGAGATGATAAAAACAAGCAATGAAGAAAGAGTAGAAAATTATTCAACGTTATTGGTCTAGAAATCATAACATAAAGTAGATGAAGCGAATAATACACAGCGAGAATAATTTACATACAAATCTAACTTCTATTGAAATTATATTTGGGCTACAAACATTTTTAATAAATTAACCAAGAAACCCAAAGGAAACTTTAACCCATCTAGTAAAATTATTTTTTACACGCCCCATGATAATGAAGTCCGGAACAAAATATAAGGCTTCGGTGTCTGTCTATTACCATTCCACCTCCTCAAATTCTTATTCTCTATATTTCAGATGACGCGCTGTGATATGACAGGAAATGCCGATATTTGTTTACCTGCCGGTCTTCACTTTCAATTTAAAGGTATTTTTCATTTTCAAACTTGTGTATAAATGATGTGTGTTAAATGTTAACGAGAGGTTAAATTTCAATCCCAAAACATACTGATATATTTTTGTAACATATAACGACGGCAAGTAACCGAAAATCCTACAATGCTTTTATATCACCTTATGTCAATTACAAACTCCATTATAAAGCGAAATACATATTCACTTATCAGATCTGAAATACAAGACATACATGACCAATGTACGCTTTCAAACATTACAAAAATGTAATATAATTATTTCAGTAGTCTATAAAAACTAACATTGTAGTTCTACCTTTATTTGGAAAATATTATCTTACATTATTATTGTTACACATGTCTCCTAAAATAATTATATAAATGCTTGTAATAGTGATATATTCAAATAAAAATAATAAGAAATAATTTAGTAGATAACGATAAGATGGGAATGAGAAAAACCAACTGATAATTGGAATGCTGGTCGCGTCTATCGCTAATCGGGTCTTGTTTTCGTCATGGCAAGCTCCTCATTTGTCAAAATTATTTAAAAAAATTGGTAAAGTACGTCTTGCTGCCAGAAGAGTTAATAAGTTTTTAAAAAGAGTTAATAAATAGGGCAAATCATAGTCTAAGGTTCTCTGAAGTAAGCAATTCAGGGTGTTCCTTATATCGTTATATAGAGTACAAACAAAACTAGGAACTTTATTCTTGTATTTTTCTTACTTTCATTTTGATACGAACATCGATAATACGAACTGTTTCTTGAATCATAATAGTTGAAAAACTTTTATTGGAATTGGAATCATTTGTTGCTATTTCTATTCACTACAAAACAAATGTTAAAAATGGATGAAACACTGTATGATACTTATTTATTCAAGTATATTATTAATATTAATATATTGTTATGTAAAAGTTTATGATCGGTTAGTATGCAAATATAAAATGAACTTATTCGTAATGTCAGAAGATAAAATGCTATGTCGCATATTTATCTTTTACACATATATCCTGTAAAATAATTTAACAACACTAACAGATTTTGCTTAATTTCAGATAATTTTTTTGCTTTGATCACAATAAAATTTGCCCTTGAAATAACTCATTCCATATAAAAAAATTAGTCCCATCATATATATAAAAATATGGTTTTTTTCATTGGTCTAATTCGTATGAAGCAGTAACTGATTACTGATAACAGTTTAAAATACCTTGTATTTTTTTATATCCGTATAAGAGTTACCTAGTCCCACATTTTATTTACTCCTATTAGGACTGTTCAGACTTTATTACTGATTTTGAAGGTCATATGAGTTTTAATTCAGTCTTAACTATGCCAAACATCAACATTTTAATATATATATATATATATATATATACTTTAAACGTTACAACTAATCACATTCTTGATTCATACAAAATACTAACGTTGGTTTGATTTGTGATATGGTACAAATTAAAGATATGCCATATGTCATTTTATCACCCTACAGTATGGTTATCTAATGTTCTGCCTGTAAAGGACCCCAAATTCTATATATAAAATGTACAAAGTAAGTTTCGGTGTTTGAATCTGTCTCACAGTCCTCTTGTTTTGTTTATTATTTTACTAATTTATCATTTATTAAAC